>NC_051282.1:30274019-30317532 GCF_015220745.1 Sebastes umbrosus | reverse complement strand
TCGATTCAACGCAGAAGTATAAATCAAGCTTTAATCAAGCTTATGCGATGTTACACGGGCCGCCATAGCTGTTGTGAAATGTTTCTCTGCTTGCATCAAGCCCGGCTGATTGCCCGCCCCCGGGAGCCATATACCCCGCTGTGATTGGCCCGCCCCGGGAGCCATATACCCCGCTGTGATTGGCCCGCCCCGGGAGCCATATACCCCGCTGTGATTGGCCCGCCCCGGGAGCCATATACCCCGCTGTGATTGGTCGGTTCGTTCAGCTCGGGCTCGCGCAGCAAAGGGACCTTCCACACACAACGCGGCAAACTGCCATTCACATAAAGCTCGCGGGCCGAGGGCGCGTGGTTAGCTCAGTCGGTAGAGCGGGCGCTCATGTAACAAGACTTGGTCCTGACCGCGGCGGCCCGGGTTCGAATCCGGCCTGTGGCCCTTTCCGCATCCACTCTCTCTCTCCCCCCTTTCAAGACTCTATCCACTGTCCTGTCAATAAAAATGAAAAAATGCCCCCAAAAAATAAACTTTATAAAAAAAAAAAAAAAAAAAACTTTGCGGGCCGCACTAACATTAAACTTTCATATCAAGGTGGGGGCCACAAAATATCGTCTTGCGGGCCACAATTGGCCCGCGGGCCGCGAGTTTGAGACCCCTGTACTAGAGCCTCTGAAATGCAGTAAAGTAAGTCTGGGATCGCGGGTCTCAGTGGGTTAAGAACCAATACGATTATGCAACGTGCAATATGAGAGTCAGTCCCAGGGAACGAGGCCGGTGTCGTCAGTTGACTCATTTGGAATGAACAGAAGAAGATCCTGTAGGTAAAATGACAAAGTGTCACGATGGCTTAACAGACGAAACAAGAGCAGTGGTACCAACAAGCACTCAAAATCCAGGCAGATGTCACAGAGCCCTGACAATTAGTGCACACAGAGGTCTGATAGAAACCCCAAAGCACTGACTGCTAATATTTATTTCAATATTTGAGTACTCGTACCGTCTCTCTCCACAAGCCCTGAGAAAATCATGCTTTGGAATCTGGGAATTAAAACATAAAAATATAAAAACTACTCCCTCACGCAAACAGAAAAGTGTGCTGATGCAGACACACATGCACACCTCTCTTCTTGTTTACCAAGCCTTTCAGCTGCACTACCTGCATCACCACTGACATATTTTTCACTCCAGTGTCATCTGGTGGGCTTCTCCTCTTCCCTCTTCCCTCTTCCCTCTCTCTCTCGTTTTTTCTAGACTTGGATTTCTCACCTTCCTCCCTTTGCTGTCATCCAGCCCCTCTTCACCACTAGCTAAGAAGCCAACAAGACTCTAATTTTGAAGCCACTCCTAAATAAATCAACACACTGCTCCACCGCTATGTTGACATACCACAGGCATCCTCATGAAAGCTTCCATAAGGATGCATTACATGATGTTATGAAGCTGTTAAACAGAATAGAAAGTGTCTTGTTCTCTTCCTTTCTTCCTCGATATCACAGCGTGATCACATTATTGATCTGGCAGCCTGTTTTGCACGTCACTGCTGTATACCAGAACAGCAAAAAACACAAGCACACTTCATCAAACGAAGGAAGAACACAAAAGGGGAGCTCCTAGCTTCAAGTGAAGAACGGATTTGCTGGAATCACGATAACTAACAGAGAGCAAAGCGGCTGGCCGATTAGACTGTTGTCAGGCTATTAAATAGGCGTTATCAGTTGCTATAAGCCCCATAGATGTGGGTCAGTAGAGGCCTACTACACCCACTAGTAGGATTTATCTTCTATTCACATGGTAGATCATTGAAAGAAGGTATAAAAGAACACGACAGCGACCTCTAGCGACCGTAGTAATTATGACGGGAAGCAGAAGTCAGGCGCTGTAGTATAGACACTGTTAAACTCCATATGGGGTGGAGATTGGGGACGGTGGATGGGACACAAAACACAGGACTTTGACCCAGGAGACCGTAGTTTGCATCCCGTGTGAGTTATTATTTTATTTAATTTTTATTATATTTATTTGTATAGTTATTTTAACACAAAACATGTTTTTCCCTAAACTTAACTTAGTGTTTATTGTTGTCTAAACCTAAAGAAGTTGTAGTTTTGTCGCCTAAACCTAAAGAAGTTTTAGTTTTATTGCCTAAACCTAAAGAAGTTGTAGTTTTATTGCCTAAACTTAAAGAAGTTGTAGTTTTGTTGTCTAAACCTAAATAAGTTGTAGTTTTGTTGCCTAAACCTAAATAAGTTTTAGTTTTATTGCCTAAACCTAAAGAAGTTTTAGTTTTATTGCCTAAACCTAAATAAGTTGTAGTTTTGTCGCCTAAACCTAAAGAAGTTGTAGTTTTATTGCCTAAACTTAAAGAAGTTGTAGTTTTGTTGCCTAAACCTAAATAAGTTGTAGTTTTATTGCCTAAACCTAAAGAAGTTGTAGTTTTATTGCCTAAACTTAAAGTTGTAGTTTTGTCGCCTAAACTTAAAGAAGTTGTAGTTTTGTTGCCTAAACCTAAATAAATTGTGGTTTTATTGTCTAAACTTAAATAAGTTGTAGTTTTATTGCCTAAACCTAAAGAAGTTGTAGTTTTATTGCCTAAACCTAAATAAATTGTGGTTTTATTGCCTAAACTTAAAGAAGTTGTAGTTTTATTGCCTAAACTTAAAGAAGTTGTAGTTTTATTTCCTAAACCTAAAGAAGTTGTAGTTTTATTGCCTAAACCTAAAGAAGTTGTAGTTTTGCTGCCTAAACTTAAAGAAGTTGTAGTTTTATTGCCCACATCTATGATGCTTATAGGCGACTGATAATCACTAATTCAATGGCCTGGTAAACAGATCGAATGGGTGAATCGGTCTTTCATAAGATTTGACCTTTGACGGGGGATTGACTTGCAGTGAAGCAGAGAGAAGGACAGAAGAGACACAGAGAAGGCACCAGGAGATGGTATGTAACAGTTGAACTCTGCCTCCACATATTGGGTTTCTTTTACTGCCATCTACGTATATCCCAGCAAAGCTCCACACTAAACGGTGAGCCTAGTGAGTGCAACACAGCAACCTAAACCTCTCGTTCTTTCCCTGCTGGATGAAGGTAAATCATCCATCAGAGTTGAAATCCCTCTGTCTTCTAAACTGTGGGATTCTCTGTCTTTGAATCAGAGGAAAGCAACATCGGCCTTACAGCTCCTGTTCAAAACGAACATCTGTAAGTGAAAGTACATTTTGTCCCCATCCGCTGGATACAGCTCTGACACAGGAAGTTGGGCTCAGTTCCTCTTTTCCAGCATCCCTGCTATAATGCAGCACAATCCTGGCCATGTTACAGTCTCAAGAATCCCCGTCTGGGCTACAACACACTCCGTGACGTCAGACAGCTCTTTGTATGTGTGTGTGCAGGCCTCGCCGTCAGCCCCCGCATGGCTTACGACGAGGAGGAGGAGGAGGAGAAGGAGTGGATGATGTGGGACGGAGGGACAAAAGAGAGAGAGAGACGGAGGTGGGAGGTGGGCTTTACGCTGTGATGTAATTTCATGGAAACTGTTATGTGCAGTGATGCTGCATCCTACAGAAACACTGAGCAGCACGTCCTCCTACTGGCTGAGGAAAAGATCACATGAACACAACACCAATGTTTGGGTTGCCACCTTAAATTTAGCAGCAGTGTTTCCTCATCCTGAGCATCAACGTGCTTGTTGTTCTTTGAGCAAATTATATAAGCTATGCTGGAGCCTGAGGATATAATTTGAACATATAGTTATACAAATTCTCCGATGTTCTCCGACCTAAAAGCCAAAGTTTGCATGAGCTGGAAAGCAGGATGATGGAAAAATAAAGCTGGGTCTTCAATGAAGCCTCTGACATTATACAAAAAGCATCATATCTTTAATTACCAAAGATGAAAGTCATATTTGAATGTGACCACTGTGGGACTGAGAGGACACCTCGAGCCTATTTTGGAAAATAGACATAGAGGCACCATCTGGTGGCCAATAAGTTTAGAATTATTTATGGTTTTAAAATTGTGAGCATTAAATTGTCACTCTTTGGTTGGTAAACTTGAATATCTAAATTGAGTATTTGTCATTTTGACCTTGTTAATGGATGCAGTAAGTAATGGGAGGTATTTCAGTTTACTGCATCATAGAAATATTTTCTGCAGACGAGCACCTGAGGACACATTAAAGGTGATGTATGCATGTAGTTACAGACGCTGCCAGTGAATAAAGCATCATGATTACATGTCATCAGCGTACTGTAGGATATATTTTTGTCAATTAAAGGACCTTAAACTTGGCTTCAGATCTTCAAGTATTTATTTATAATATTTAATATTCCGAATTAAATAGGCAACAACCAAAAGTTGCAAAAAAGTCTTTTAAAGAGTTTAAAGAGGACCTATTATGCTTTGTGCTTTTTCCCTTTCCTCTAGTTTGTTATATACGCCAAAGGGAGTTACCCTCCCCCACGGAAAACACTGCTCCTGAACTGCCTGAAATGCCTCGCTTCAAGTCCCCGCCTTTTTCTTCCGTAACGTGTGATGGTCACCAAGTAACACATTTGTTATATATATATATATATATATATATTTACTTATTTTATTAGTAGTTTAGGTTAAACTTGTATTGAAAAAAAGGTTTATCTTATCTTTTATACTGTATGTTATGTGTGATTGCACCATCAGGACTGCTTCAATGTGACCATCAACCAAGAAGTCCTAAACATTGAGTATTTTATCTTTTTTTTTGGAGGATGCAATGTTTTCAAATGGAAAGTGCTTTTAGTTTTGTATGATGCAATATGCATTCTCTGGCTACAGCTGTCTGAATTTTAAACACTTACCATATAAACTCTTCTATGGATTTTTCCTACACAGGGACTGCTGATGAAATGCAGCTATGCAGCTTACTCTGCGACATTCAATGACCAAACAAATAAATGAATAAATAAATAAATAGATAAGGGTGAAAAGAGGCGTTGCCACACAGCCCGTTATGACAAAGTGTGTTTTGAATATTAAAGCATGTAAACATGTTCTAGTACAGCTATTCTCAATCAATGGAGTGGGCCTCGGAGCGCCATCCATGTGGCCGCGGAGGTACTTCAAATGCGTTATATTGATTCTTCTAAATCTGACAGCCGCTATTCTGTCTGTATTCTATTCTTTCAGAGGTTGTAGCGGGCTCAGTTTTAAAGCTATAGTGAAGATACCGGTATCATATGAAACTAGAAAACCTAAGAAATCCATTTGCAACTATGTCATTTTAGCTTGTCGGGAAGAGCTCGAAAATAACGCTCCAAAGTTATGCAAAATTTTGTTAAAGAAAAACTGGCAATGCCATTTTCAAAGTGTTCAAATGGGCCTCAAGATACAAAAGGTTGAGAACTCCTCTAATGGAAACCCAAAATACAAGTATGAACCTGAAAATAAGCAGAATATATCCTCTTTAATACTCACATGACATCATCTTTTCCCAGTGGAGCCCCGCCCACTTCAAACCTGTGAAAATAGCACTGAAAAGAACAAACAACCAAAACTGTTCCAATGTTGTCAGAACATATTGAGTTCATGTAGGACCTCATTACTCACAGCAACAAGCTGATTGAGAAACATGCAGGGCCTCTAACGCCACATCTTTCAGCGGGACAATGAGACACATGAAAAACAGAAACGTCTCCATGAAACTGAGTTTAATAAGATTGTTAAAAATAAGGCTATAATGTTGTTTTAGCAAACACTGACCAGGAGGAACCACCGACCAGAGGAGCCCAGAGCAACAGGTAAATGTGACCAGTCTCTGGGGTATTACAGATGGACACACAGTGAGCACACATACACACACACACACACACACACACACACACACACACACTGACAAATGTGCGTTCAAACTCCTACATGTACACATACTGTACACACACATAAACACACGCACACACATAGACATCCACCCCACCCAAAACGGTGGCAATAACAGAGATTTAGCTGAAAACATAGCAGTCTTTAAAAAAAACATGCATAGCTTAGTACATGAATGTGTTGTTCATAAACCATTGTTGTTATTACTGTTTGCACACTTTGATCTCATGGTTTGTCAAAAATTCCATAACATGATAACATTAATTCCTTTTATTTGATCATTATTAACAATCACGTAAACTCATCGGACTATTTTGTTGACAATAGCCTCCCCGTTATATTTTTGTAGAAAGTTACATTCTGAACCGCGATAGGCTCGATAACAAAGGAAATAAATACTGGAATGGCAAAAACATAGTAGAAAGTTACTATTTTGAAATGGACTGATGACCAATCTTGGCCCAACTTTTCAGATATAAAAACAAATTAAAAACACCTGCTTAATGTTGATATCCTTCTAGTCATCAAGATATTCAATAAAAGTGTCTCACGCATGAATACAAAAACAAACAACGCCCCAAAAAAAACAAAAAAAAAGACAATAATTGCCTACCTGGCCTCCAAATGTATTCGTAACTATAAACAAGGAATGATGAAGCCATCAGGAGAGACTCCCTTTAGTGCCGTGTGCACGTCCATTAGAAGGTGCCACACAAAAAAATGTTATTTTTAGTCAGATTCAAGCTTTTCAACAAGACGACGCCCTGAAAACACACATGTATACCCTCAAAATTATTAGACTCACGACACGTTTTAAGTTGGAAAAGGAAGGAAAATAATGAAATAGTCAGTTTCACGGTGCTTCTTCTTTCGTCCTTTGGTTACCGGGGCGACGCCTCGCTACAAATATCTGTACATTTTGTTCCATTCACACCACAGTCAGCCGATTAGTCTGTTGTCAGGCTATTAAATAGGCGTTAACAGTCACCATAAGCACCATCGATGTGTAGGTTTTATCATCTATTCACATGGTAGATCGCCGAAAGAAGGTATAAAAGAACACGACAGTGACCTCTAGCAGCCGTAGTAATTATGACAGGAGCTGATGTGGCAGTCAGGCGCTGTAGTATAGACAGAGTTAAACTCAGGGGTGATGGATGGGACACAAAACACAGGGTTTTCACCAAGGAGACCTGAGTTTGCATCTCATGTTAAACCAACAATGTGTAGCTGTCTTTGTGGTCGTAGTTATTTTAACCCAAAACACAATGCTTTTCCTTAAACTTAACTGTGTTTTTTGCCTAAACCTAAAGAAGTTGAAGTTTTATTGCCAAACCTAACTGTTTTTTTTCTTTTTACTAAACCTAAAGAAGTTGTAGTTTTGTTGCCTAAACCTAAAGAAGTTGTAGTTTTATTGCCTAAACCTAAAGAAGTTGTAGTTTTATTGCCTAAACCTAACTCGTTATTTTTACTAAACCTAAAGAAGTTGTAGATTTGTTGTCCAAACCTAAAGAAGTTGTAGTGTTATTGCCTAAACCCAAAGAAGTTGTAGTTTTATTGCCTAGACCTAACTCGTTATTTTTACTAAACCTACTGAAGTTGTAGTTTTATTGTCTAAACCTAAAGAAGTTGTAGTTTTGTTGCCTAAACCTAAAAAAGTTGCAGTTTTATTGCCTAAACCTAAAAAAGTTGTAGTTTTGTTGCCTAAACCTAAAACGTTTGCAGTTTTATTGCCTAAACCTAACTGTTTTTTTTTTTTTTACAAAACCTAATGAAGTTGTAGTTTTGTTGCCTTAACCTAAAGGAGTCTTTTTGTTTGTATTCAAAATGTATGTGTTGAACGTAATGTTAGAACGTGTTGCTTTTTAAGTTTCATTTTCACTTTTAAAACGTAGTAGGCATAGTAGGCCCCTAATGACCCACATCTATGGTGCTTATAGCGACAACGCCTATTTAATGGCTTGATAACAGTCGGGGCGACATACTAGTCATGTGTACGTCACTACACTATGGGTGTTCTTCCAAACTTCAAGCGACTAACATCTACCATTTTAAAGTGCCAATGAGCTGAAGCAAACAGGAAGCACCGAGCTAATGGCACAGGCAGATTTTCCTCAGACGATGGTTTAGCTTTAAAACGTCCGAGCAGGCTCACACACACACACACACACACACACACACACACACACACACACACACACACACACACACACACACATACTTGGACGAGGAGACAGGATTTCCCCATGCAGGCTAACGCTAACCTACAGTACAGTAAGCTGGTTCTTCTATTCCGTAGCCGAGACATTATTCATGTCGCAAAAACATAAACCTGTGGCAAACAGGGCTCGGTGTCATTCAATCATATTTGTGTTTTATACAACTTTTGCTGAATAAAAGCACATTTAATTTACCACTGGTACGTGCAAGCTGCTTTTCTAAAAACCAGACCATATAGGAGAGTGATTTGCCTCAGATTACACGCTCAAAGAATTGAACCTTTTTGAAATTTGGACTAGTAGGGAACATATTTTGAGACCCAGCCCGAATGGGTAAGATACTGCTCAGTGAATGCATACACACACCTGACGCTCACACATGTACAGCCATGTGGTTTACAAATGTAAAAGTCTTATGCGTGTTTAATATAAAATATACTTCAGTTCAACTTTCTGCTCCCTTTTTTTAATGACTTACTTCTCCAAGTGCTTTTCCCTTTTTATCTTTCACGTCCACCAACAACTTCCACACATTACCTGATCAAACTGTGCCCACAACTTTAGTTGCGTTGCCCTTTTTCCCAGCGTGCAACCAGCTTTTCCAACATGCAACCCAGCGGAAAGGGGAACACTTGGACCCTGGACGTATTCTTTAAGTTAACATAATCCTTACCTAATTCAAAATTCATAAAGAATAAACTGTACAAAACATGGACTAAAAATAACTGTTGTTTTTTTACAAAGTAGTCAACTATTCAGGCATTAAGAACAATCAGTAATATCAAATTAAAAACTTCGAGGACATGCGGGGGGTTTGGTGGGCGGCCCACGAGTTGGACACGACAGTCTGTGATTTTTTTTCTTTTCTTTTGTTTTCAATCATGAGAGGTCGTGACCTGCCAGACGACGAGGTGGCTCCGCTCGGCCTTGGTAGGCGGTGACTGCTGGCTGGCTGTTGGCTCTGATAAACCGTCCAACTCACCGCCTTCATCACCTGAGGAGGAGGACGATGAGTCAAAACAAACAGCGTACCAGGTGTGCAGACCGTGGAGACATCGGGCACCAGTTTAACCAACTTCTCTATACGATATTCAGAGCATTAATATAACAGCAAACAACTACCTGCTGATGTGAAGATATAGAGGAGTAATGTCTACCTGAGCAGAGAATGAAGTCAATCTCCCTCTGTATGGGAGCTTCTCTGAGTTTTGTTTACGTAGCCAGACCGGCTGTGCATGCTTTTAGTGTTCGTGCATGTGAAGCTAGCTCACGGCCGCCGCTCTGCACTGCTCTCATACTGCGCTTACAGCTGATAACGCCGCTGATAATGACGACATTGTCGCAGAAGCGTAGCGCTCTTAGCACCGTTAGCGCTCTTAGCGTCGTCGGCTCAGCATGTTGAGAGACGTTTGGAGGCAATAGACCTTTTTATTGTGTTGCTAGGGCAACAACTTTGGTCCAAGTTTACTTCCTGTCAGCTACTGCATTAACAAACATTGCAACAGGAAATACAAAGGCGCCCATTTAGAATGTTTATGTTGTCAAGTTTGAATAGGTTTAAAGATATGCTCTGAATTTCAAATTCAGCACCTTTAAGTCAGACAGTATAGTAAACAGCTCACTTTTCATATGCATTCACATGCAACCTTTAATATTTTGCATTTCACTACGGGGAAAAATCAACGCTACTTGTTGGCTCTACCTAAGGTAAAACACTTTGCAATACATCTGTGTTTTGTTAATGGTGCCAGTGGTGTGACATACTCACCCATTCTGAAGTCGATGTAGCCTTCACCTCCACTCATGACCAGGTGGGTTTTGGGCTCAGAGTTTGCTGAGTCAGAGGATTCAGATGGAGGGTCATCAGAGCCTGAATCTGCGCTGCCTGGAGGAGGCATCGCCTGACCTGGAGCAAAAAGTCAAACGGCCGAGTCTCAACATTTTTTTTTTTTACAAGTAATGAGGGGAAGCTGTAATCTGGAAGCAGCTCCCATTTTTACTTCATAATGGACTTCAGAATGACTTAAATGTCAAAGCTTTCATTACAACTACAGCTACAACTAATTCAAAATTCTGCAGCACGAGTGCTGACTAAAACCAAAAGGAGAGCACAAATTATGCCTATTTTAGAGTCTTTACACTGGTTACCTGTTAGTTTTCATATTGATTTTAAAATGATTTTATTAATTTATAAGGCACTACACGGCCTTGCACCAGACTACCTTGCAGAAATACTTTTGGTTTATGAACCAGGAAGGCCCACCAGATCCTCCGGTTCTTCTCTTTTAGTTGTTCCACAAAGCAGAAACAAAAACATTTAGTGATGCTGCTTTCAGACGCTGGAACAACCTTCCAGAGGACCTGAGAGGAACTGAAGATATTGATCTTTTTTAAACGTAAACTAAAAACCCATTTATTTAATCTGGCTTTTATGTAGTGTTTTATAATTTTATGTTTTTTATTGTTACACTTATTTTATTTATCATCATCATTATAGTGTTTTTTTTACTCCATTTTATTTAATCAACATTTTATTGCTGATCATTATTATCTCTTTTATTCTATTTTATTAAAATTGTATTATTTTAATACAATCTGCTTATTTTGTGTAGTTTCATACTTTTTATGTATTTATTTTTATTTCCTGGTATTTTATTTATCTTTTATTATCTTAAATACCCATCTCTTATTGCTTTCTTATTCAGTGAACTTTTATCTTAGTTGTTTTGGTGTGCATTAGTCTCTAAATCCATTTTTAACACTATATTTTTGTCAATCTTCTCAATTGCATTTGACTTGTTTGAAAGGTGCTCTATAAATAAAGTTTGATTGATTGATTTATTTTCGATCAAAACAAAATCACAAAATTGTGCATAATAATGCATAAATGCTGGGCTGCAACTAACAATTGTCTTCATTATCAAAAATTAGCAGATTATTTTCTTGAATGATTGTTTAGTCTATGAAATGTCAAAAAGTAGTAAAAAAAACACCCGTCCAAGGTCTTCAAATGTCTTGTTTTGTCCGACCAACAGTACAAAACTCAAATATATTGTATTTACAACAATATAAAACGCAGGAAATGGTCACATTTGAAACGTTGCAATCAACACATTTTTGGCTTTGTTTTTGCTTGAAAAATTACGAAACAATTAATTATTAAAATAATTTCTGATAATTTTTTTTTTTTTTTTTAAATGTATTATTGCAGCTCTACATAAATGCCACAAATATAAATGGTGGCACTGCCTATTGGTTTGTGATAGCTTATACATTTGACCCATACACGTGGTTAATGGTTATTAATGTGGCAGCATTTGTCACCGTTTCTGCCACTTGATTCTAAAGCTGTGGCTTACCTGGCACGGTGACAAAAAACTTGACGGCATCTCGATGTCCGTGGAAACACAGCTGGGCGTGGGCCATGGAGCAGTATGGCACAAAGCTGCCCTGCACGGAGCCGTCTGAACCGTCATCACCGTAAACCCGTACAGCGCTGCCGGGCCGATTTGGCACTATTCCCGTTGTCTTGTTGGCTGCAGAATCAGAAAGAGATTAATATAAAAGCTATTGATGTCACAATATGCATTTTATCTGGGTTCTGCACCAGAAGGCCGGCGGCGGGCGAAGGGAGCTCTGCGAAAGACAAAAAGGTGAGACGATCACATCTCAGTCTCCGACAAAAGGTTGAGAGAAAGAACTGTATCAAAGATCATCAGTGTTAATGGCTGACTGAGCCACTAGACAAAGCAGGTTATGAGCAGAGGCGGCCTTCAGTCTTTCAGACAGACAGCAGAGAGGTCTGTGAGTTCATGTCTGTTTGCTCTCATTGTTTCTGAAAGCATAAACAAAGTGAGACACACGTGCAAAAAGAGAGATCGATGCTTCGGACCACCGATTAGGAGAGAAGCTAGAAGTTAAACAAAAAGAGGACCTACAGTAGCTCTGCAACACTTTCTCACATATTCACACTCACATGTCAGGAGCAAGGTCAAGATGGAAAACAAGAAACAAGTGATGCACAGAATGGAAAAAAAAGGAAGAATATGGAGACGTGCGAGCTACACAGTGACACAGTGAGACCTGTATCCATGGCAACCCGGTTGTCTTTTATTCAACAAGTAGCGTCTGGTTGGAAACAATTGCTGCATTGTCTGAAGGTGCTTTGAGAGAAATCTAGGACGTAAATACACAGCGAGATGCAGAGAGGATGTCTAGCAGCCAGGATTTAAAGAGGTTTGGTTTGAACATCATGCCAAAGTGAGCATTTATTTTAAAGGAATAGTTCCTCATTTGGGGAAATATGCATATTTGCTTTCTTGCTAAGAGTGTATATAGTATATATTGAGTTTATATAATCCGTACACATACTAAAGCATAACAAAACAACAAGTTGTGGTTTTACAGGGGGGGAGGTTATGTGCCGGACTACTTCTTTGTTGGGTGCAGTGACTTCCTGGAGTCTCTGCTGGTTCAGGAAGCTTCATATCTATCATAAAGATATAAAGACTGGTCCTAATCTTCTCATCTAACTCTGTGAGAAAGTGTATTTTTTTTCTAAAATGTGACTTATTTCTTTAAACCACACACAATTCATTCATGAAAATGATGAGTTTTGTTTCAAAACATCCAGCAAAACATCATTTGGAAGAGCAAAGTCCAGTCAGAAATGTGCTTTTCAGTAAAAACACGTTCCTATATGAACACTTATGCTGTTACACAGCCTCATGAAAACAAAAGGGAATGTCAGGAGACTGTTGTACTGTATGTGGGGGGGGAGGGGTGTACGATACCTTCAGACAGCGGGATGGAGATGATGACGCCGTTTCCTGTCCCCACCCAGAGTCGGCTGCAGGACACCACCAGAGCCGTGATTCTCACAAAGGAGAAGCCCAGTTTACCGGTACCTGCAACACACACAACACACACTTGTTTGATGTTTTCAATCCATGTGCAAAAGATCAGGAGGAGTTCAGGATCTACCTGAAACATAAAGACTCTGCATTCAAAATAACCCAAAACAACAAAACAATGGTCTCTCGTCAGATGACCGTCAGAAGAGATTTCTGAGAGAAATGACTAGTCGGTAGTTCAGAGAAGAGGACGGTTACCCAGCATCTTGCTGACGTAGGGCTCGATGTCCACGTCCTGGAGGTGCTGGTAGGTGTGGGCGTGAAACAAGCGTAGAGTTGAATCCAGTCGGATGGACACCCAGATACCGTCTCCGACCCAGGCCAGCTGCCGCACCTGACTCTCCTTGCGAGGGTGAGCGTCGAACGACTTCTGCTCAGACACGACAGATTGAGATGATGCGACTTTAGAATATTGTATGGTTATGCAATAACTAAATATAGTGACAGCTGTACCTCTATCCTCATGGCCTTTGGCTGGATGACGTAGATCTTGTTCCTGTAGCCGCACCACACCTTGTCATGGACGACTGTCATACAGCGGATAGAGTGGTGAGGCCGGCCCAGGTCCAACAGGTGGTAGTTGGTTAAATCCCACTGACCGTCTGCTCGGGACAAAACAAACAGACTTGAGAAACGATGATCTTTGTGGCATAAGACGGCCATTAGAGGTTTTGCAAAAAAGCGCTAACACACAGACTCACCGATGCTTCTGTGGAAAATTGCTAAAGTCCCATCAGCCAACGCTACCAGCACTCTCCCTTTAACGTGCCTGGAACAAGAGATGAACAGTCTCTTTACACATTTTTTCCTGTAGGTATAAATCTATATTTGGTGTGTGTGTGTGTGTGTGTGTGTGTGTGTGTGTGTGTCCGTGAACAACGACACAACCGACTTTGTACTCACACTATGCTGAGGATGGAGTCTTTCAGCTTGATGGCGTGGAGACACTTCCTCCATCGAGCCACAGACGAGTGCACATACAGACTAGAGAGGCAGAAACAGAGAGAAGAAGGAAGGCTGGTCAGAGTGCAGCACTGGCTCATGATGAGTGGATCAATTAGCTCATAATGAAAGTTGTGTGATAAAATAAACCGACAAAAACAATCATTATTGGATTGGTTTGATCTTTACATAATAAAAATAGGACAGTAAATGCTCATGCCAGCTCTTATAGTTTGCTGCTGCTGCCCTCTAGTGGCTGTCGTCCTGCTCACCATCCATTCTGAGCTCCGAGCCACATGGTGGGGTGAGCGCTGCTCATCCTCAGGACCTCCCCGTCGGATGGGTCCGAGTCTTCTGGGAAGAGAGCCTCGCCATCGTGTCCGCAACCCCTGGATCACAGGAGGTAGAAGATTTACAGGTTTTTCCAAATGCACCCTTCGTACAAAACACTTGTGATAAGTGCATTAAAAATCATTTATATATCAATGGTTTTCTTATTTTGTAAGGCCTTCCAGGGAAAGAAACACTACACATACTTGTTTAGTTTGTATAACAGTTGACTATCCACGGTTTCTATGGTTCAAAATAGAGACAATGTGATGCTACGGACTTCAAAAGGCCAGTTGATCATCAACTACTGTCTCTAATGTTGCTTTCTGAAGGTGTATTTGTACTGTGGAAGGAGTTTTAGCCTCTTTTAATAAATGCTGGACTTAAGCACTTCTTAAAAAAATAGTCATTGCGATTTACATCTTGAAAACCTTTTCAGAAAATAAAGAACATTATCGCTACATATATTAGCGTTTACTAAAACCACCTTACAATTTTAGAAGTGATAATCTAGAGCAGAGGACTTCAAGGGAGGCTCCAAACAGTTTAAAGGGAGGCTCAGTGAATGGAAGTAATAAAATATGACATTAGTTATCAAAGGAAGATCATGTAGAAAAGCCTAAATGTGTGATTTGGTTGAAGAAGTAGCTCAGAGATACAGCAGTTTTGGGGAATTTTAATATTTGTTCCACTTTCCCAGAGTCAGAAACTAATAAATGCCTTTAACACAGACTTTTTTTATGTTTTAGGTGTAGTCTGAAGTTATGTCAAACAGCATTATTAGGCTATCTTGGCTCAATTGTTGATCCCACAGGTATCCAGGAATTGAGCAAAACTAAGCCAGTAAACTAAGCGGGGCTGGAGGGGCACCTTCCTCCAAGCTTTGTTAGTCTCAGACTCTGAAAAGCTCTGATCTAGAGCACCACTGCTCACCTCTGTGCGTCAGCAGAAGGGGAGTCTGTGGGTCCGACCCCCAGCGGGTCGGTGAACACGTGCTCCGTGTACATTCCTGGCTGGTTTTGATCCGCTTCCTGGTCCTCCTCTCCTTCTTCGCCCACGCCGGCGTTAGCCTCCGTTGCTTCCGTCGCCTCTTCCGCCGTAGGGACGCCGTCTTCTGCTGGACTGGTCTCTCTGGACAGCTCAACTGTGGGCATCGAGGACCGCAGAGTTAATGAGAGGGTGAATGAACGATACAGGAAGGTTTGGGTGGATAACCGGTATGATAAAGATACAGCCTAGTGGTTGTTGTAGTTAGATGTAGCTAGTAGCCCCCGCTGTGTTTGATGCTAGCAGTAAAACAAATAAACCATTTTATTCAGCAGAGAACTACTGCACCTGAGCTCGAGATGCCGCTGTGCTCAGCCGGCTGGTCGGTGATGCCTGCGCCGGCTGTCTGGGGGACGGCGGTGGTCCCCTCTGCTGCCATGGCACCATCGCTGCCCGCTGAGCCCACGCTGGCCACGCTGCCGGCCAGAGACACCCCGTCACCTTGGCTAGCCTCCGGGTCTTGGGGTACCTCCTCACCTGCCAAATAATCAGTCTCCAACACACCTGTAAAAACAAAACCTGTCAAAACTCAGTGCTGATAGAGTAGAAAAGAACTTATGCAGTCATGGAGGACAAAAGCAAAGAACCGACCTGGAACGCTGGCTATGCAGACGACGTGGGTGTTGCAGGCGTAGAAGCTGTCGAGCAGGTCCGAGGGCTGAGTGGCGTCCAGCACCATGACCTTGGTGGAGGAGTGGGTGCTGGTGCACACCCACACCCTGCTGGACGTCTCGTCCTGAACGACCAGCTCCTTCTCCGGCTCCCCTTTCTCCTGATCCTTACGGACAAACACTAAATCAACAAACAGCCTCCACAGAATTTAAACCAAAGTTTGAAACCAAACGTTCTGGATTTACAGATTGAGATACCTCCTCCTTGGATCACTTACCTTACTCTCTTGCTCCAACTGGTCCAGGCTACTCTGAGAACCCTTCGTCTGCTTCGTGACCTCCGGTAGTGTCCTCCCCCCAGACAGGTTGACCCCTGCAGCGCACCACAGCTGAGGAACACAGAGAAACTTTAAAGAAATGTACAACAAGGCACTCGGCATGCTGCTTTTGTCTAGTTCAGGGGTCAGTGACCTTTACTATGAAAAGAGACATTTTAGGCAACAAAAAAAAAATCTGTCTAGACCCGCAAAACATTTGATCATTGTGATGAAGGTAACACAGTTTATAGTCTAAGTATATAGTATATGAGTCTAATGCAGTGAGGGCCAAAGAGACAATGTACTACGGAGTATTAGGGCCACACTGAGGGAAAAATAATCTGATGTTTTGAGAATAAAGTCAGAATATTTAGAGAAAAAAAAGTCGTAATGTTACGAGAAAAAAGTCATAACTTTACAAGAAAAAAAGTCATAATATTTCGTGAATAAAGTCATAACTTTACAAGAAAAAAAGTCATAATATTTCGTGAATAAAGTCATAACTTTACAAGAAAAAAAGTCATAATATTTCGTGAATAAAGTCATAACTTTACAAGAAAAAAAGTCATAATATTTCGTGAATAAAGTCATAACTTAACGAGAAAAAAAGTCGTAATATTACGAGAAAAAAACCTTAAAATATTCTAACAGAAAAAAATTAAATAACACGTAAAATTACTACTTTATAATATTATGACTTTATTCTCGAAATCTCCGATTTATTTTTATTCTTCAATGTAGTTCTAATACTTGTCGTACCGTCGTGCCATAGACCTACAATAATGATAAATTAAAATGAAAATGTAAACAAAGAACAGTTTTTTAAAAACCACAGGGAGCCACTGGAGGGGGCTAAAGAGCTGCAGGTTGCTGACCCCTGGTCTAAATGTTATCTGGTTGTTGACTCACGTACCTTCATAGAAGCATCTTTCTGATCCAGAGGTCTCAAGTATACTGGCACAGGTAAGTTCATTTTATTCTCCACCTGTCCACCATTTGCCACCTATCGGGGTAGAACCAACACATGCAAAGGACACAGGCTTTTAAAACAGATGAACACCCACATTTAGACAGAAGAGCAACATAATCAATACATCTGTTCGTAACTCTGTATTCTGCAAATTGGCTGTTGCAAAACATGAAAATTGCACCTGCTAGCAAAGCTACTGGGCATCTGCTTGATTTCAATGCTTAATATGCTGGTTTGTGTTTTTAATTAACATGTTTTGCAGATACTAGGTTAAAAAAATAACCATCCATTTCTATTTCTTCTTCAGCTCTTATATATTTCACTTTAGTCTGTGTCTAACTGTGACGCAGGAGAATTGAAGGGGAGAGACGTGAAGCGTGAGCTGAGCTCGTTCTCTGAGTCATAACTCAATATAACTCCAATCTAAACACACAGACATCATACACATGGTTTTTAGATTCAGCATGACTCACGCTTCCTAACATCGGGAATTATGAGTCACTTCCTTGTTTGCAATTGTCTCGATTTTGTCGTCTGAGGGTGTTTCCACAGTGGCAGACTTTGAAAACACCCATGTGCACCTACAGTATGTCTGTGTGCAATGCATAAGTAAATAAGTAAGTAAATTACATTTTCTTAAATGAACATGAACAGAGAGTTCATAAAGGCACAGAAGAAAGAAATGAGTAAATGAAACTGCATTCTGTCACTGGTACCTCGATGTAATCTACTGAGGTTGAGCTCCATCTGCTGGACAATTTAAATAACTGTTGTCTTTACAAGAGCACGGCAAAGTTAAAAAAACAGCCATATGTCCTCCTACTCCTCCTACTCCTCTTTCCTCTGTTCCATCCTTCCTTTCCTACCTTGTACTTGCTGGGCAGGCTCCAGCCGTGTGCAGTGACTCGTCCATCCTCCTTCTGCATGTGGGCCTTCACCTGTCTGTACTGGGCTCGCTTCTGCTCTTTACGCGATGGCGAGCTGCACTGATCCTTCCTACAAGACGAGCAAAGAGAGAGAAACGTCATCAGCTTAAATATACGTTATATATACATGCACATTACAGCAGGACAGTTACTGACTTAACTCAACTGTGCAGTGATTTGTGCAATAACTCAATTGTGCAATACCCTGGCATTAATACTGAATTTATACTTTACATTTCAAGAAATATTATTATTTAATTCATATCTATACTATAATTACACACTTAACAGATCCCACTTCTCAGCATTATTATTATTTATTTGCACTCTGGTTATAGGTTATATATGTATGTCTTTAATGCACATATAACATATTCTCATTTGTATTATTTACTTATATTTCTCTACATATATTGCGTTATATATTGTAGCATTATGTACATAATTTATATGTTACTTACTCTCTTTAGTTCTATATTCTTATATTTCTTTATGTTTTTATAAGAGCAACTGTAGCGTCCCAATTTCCCCCTCAGGGGATCAATAAAGTATTTCTGATTCTGAAAATAATATTCCCTCATAAATCTTGGGAATGAATCACGATGGACATCAAACCCAAATTGCTCGCAATGCAATGTTTATTGTATTCTGGGAAAATAATTAAAATTGAATTATTAAAATGTAATCATTGATAATAGGCATATGTTTCTAGGGTTTTTGGGATTTGTATCAATATCCGTTTAACATTTTGAGCCTTTTTCTGAATTTCCCTCAACACGTCCACCTCGATAAAACACACCAAGTCACTCGGCTCCGTTACTCACTCTTCATTGAGGAAGTCGAAGGTCTTGGACTTCTCCGTGGGGAACTGGGAGAAGGTGCTGCTCCTCTTCACCATGCCGCCGGGGGCGTTGTACTTGATGTTGGACTGGGACTCCACCTTCTTCATAGTGGGGGAACTGGCGGAGGAGCTAAACAGTCTGCTGAAGCTGCAGGTGGCAAAGTTACAGAAAGCCAAGAGGAGAAACAGAGCAGACAGGAGAGAGCAGGGAAAAAGCAAGGTAAGGAAGGGGGGTCACCAACCAACCGAAACAACCAAGGAACGGACACCCACATTCACGTAAAGCATGCTGGGAGTCGTGGAACAGCTGACTGTGGATGTATTGAACATCAACACTTTTTAAGCACTAAACAAATTGTGTCTTTAGCACCAAGCATCTAAGTGTCAAGTTAGATGGTTTTACACTTACTGTATGTATAGGTCAGGGGTCAGCAACCTTTACTATCAAAAAATCTGTCTGGAGCCGCAAAACATTTGATCATTGTGATGAAGGTAACACAGTTTATAGTCTAAGTATATAGTATATAAGTCTAATGAGGCCAAAGAGACAATGTACTACGAAGTATTAGGGCCACATTGAGGGAAAAAAATCGGAGATTTCCAGAATAAAGTCAGAACTTTACGAGAAAAAAATTAAATAACACGTAAAATTTGTACTTTATAATATTATGACTTTATTCTGGAAATCTTAGATTGATTTTTTTCCCTCAATGTGGCCCTAATACTCCGTCATACCGTCGTACCATAGACCTACAACAATGATAAATAAAAATGAAAATGTAAACAAAAAAACAGTTATTGATTTCCACAAATTTTTTAAAAGCTCCACAGGGAGCCACTGGAGAGGAGCTAAAGAGCCGCATGTGGCTCCGGAGCCGCAGGCTGCTGACCCCTGGTTTAGGTAAACCATTTAGCAAGATTAACGGATTAAAAACTTCAGTTCCAGAAAGGCAAATTAAATATCTTAATGTCTAATTCATTATTTCAAAATAATGTTCCAATCATATTTTCCATGTCAACTACACAATGCAGAAAAAAGATGGGGAAAACATTGTTACAATATATAAACATATTGAGTTAAATTCACAGCAGACTGAACACTGATTTATGAGTTATCATCTCCCACCACTGACTGGAGGTATTAGCTTATGCATGTTTGTCAATATTTTCTTAATATGTACTTAAATAAGCCGGATAAAACAAAGAGAACATATCTACTAAATCTACTATAATAAAAGATTAGGGCTGTCCTCCACCAAAGAAATTATTTTTGTCGACTAATCTGTAAATCTGAGTTTCTCCACAAAGAATCACACAAAAGCACCACTTTAAATCTGCTGTTTACCAGAGATGTGCTCATAAGTTAGATAGAGTTAGAAATAAGTCATTCAGCACAAAAAAAGCATAAAAAACGACTAACTGAGTAAAGAAATCTTAGTCGGCTAAGACCAAAAGGACCGATTAGTCGACTAATCGACTAAGAGGGGACAGTCCTAAAAGAGAAAGCATCCTGATCTGCAGGTACGACCTCACTTAAGACAGAACATGTACATGTATTTAGGCTGCGGGGGGGAACTCGGTCCCTCTTTAGCTCCTTTAAGCAAACAGAGTAAGAAAACATCAAAAACAGCACACAGCAGGCAGGAGACAGGAGACAAGGAGACAAGGAGACAAGGAGAGTTCATGTCTTAGTGATAACAACATTTGATGCACTGCACGGAGAGAGAGAGAGAGAGAGAGAGAGAGAGAGAGTAAAGACTGATGGATAAAGACACATCAGAGTTTGGATCCGTTTGTAATGGAGGAGCAGTTCTGTGTCAACGGAGGGAAAGAGAGAGAGGTTTGGCTGGGTGGAGGTTTATTAAACCATCTTTACCTAATGCTGCCAATTCAACCGCACATCCCGGGAGAAGAGGAGA
The DNA here is from genome assembly GCF_015220745.1 of Sebastes umbrosus. Lineage (NCBI taxonomy): Eukaryota > Metazoa > Chordata > Actinopteri > Perciformes > Sebastidae > Sebastes > Sebastes umbrosus. The sequence continues at coordinate 30,296,650 of NC_051282.1, read as the reverse complement.
AAACATGTATTTGAATAGTTGAGAGAAAACGTCACAGGAGGAGTTGACCTCTACAGAGAGCATAAGTCCCGCCCCTTCAGGTGGACCCCAGGGGACCTTAGTCAACGGAGACAAATATTCTTTTGATCCTGTTTGAATCACACATAGGATGTTTGTCCATTTAAGTCAAGAAGATGTTTTTTCCCTCAATGTGGCCCTAATACTCCGTTGTACATTGTCTCTTTGGCCCTCACTGCATCAGACTTATATACTAAATACTTAGACTATAAACTGTGTTACCTTCATCACAATGATCAAATGTTTTGCAGCTCCAGACAGATTTCTTTTTTTTTCTTTTGCCTAAAATGTCTCTTTTGATAGTAAAGGTTGCTGACCCCTGGTCTAATGAACCTTTATCTGACCTGATGTGTTTTATCCAGAGACTCCTGGTCTTTTTATCAGCCGGGAAGAGAAAGATGGATCAGATAGTTGTTGCTGTGTGTGAGTTCATCCCAGTAGGAAACACATCGTAGCTTCAGAGAGAGAGAGACATCACTTACACACTTCTGTGTGTGTCGTCTTTCTAATGACGTATTTTCACAGTCTGAGTTTTACAACAAACTGAGACTTTCTTGACTTGCAAAATTATGTTTTAAATGACAAACATCATATGTGTGATTCATGGCACAATTCAAACTACAAAAAAATATTTGTCTCTCTCTGTTGACTACCGTTCCTATGTTTTTCAATTAAAATAAGGTCCAATGGTGATGCACCGGAAGGGGCGGGACTTAGTCTCTCTATAGGCTGTTAAAATCAACGCCCTGACAAAGGTAGTAGAACTGTAAATTGAGGAGGACTTACAACTGCCAGATGCTGGATTTCTTCTTCTCTGTGAGTGTTGGGTTTTCTCTCGAGGCCCTAAAGGAGACGACAAGATGACATCATGTTACCTGTTGTCAGTTTGAAGACACACACGGGTTGAGGATGTCCTTCTGCCTTTTGCACATAAAGATGAAATCCCTTGTTTAGTCGATATGTCATGAATGTATTCCGTCTGTTTTGTGGAAGTCGTTTCGACAGCAGCAACACCATCCAATTCATAAAAATATCCTTCTCATGTTACACGGTCATTGCGTCGTTTTAAACAGTGATGTTTTCACCGGTGGGTAAAGTTATAGGTTTCAGCTTTAAGTTAAGAAAACAATCACAGAACAATTAGACACTGGGATTAAGTTAGTATGAGTTAGACTTTACCACTGTCTGGTACGATTAGTGACAACCAATAAGACACTCCAATAATAATCTTAATGTAAACAATAATGTGATTACGTATGTACATGTGTACGTTTGTACCTGATCATCTCTGTCCACCGCACGGCTTCCTGCAGCTCCATCAGTCTCTCTTTGTACTGGTTCCTCTCCATCAGCACTCTGGCCATTTCCACTCTGGTGAAGCGCTTCCTCTGGGCTGTAGGTACGTCGCTCTGTGGTAGCACACGATCAAACCCACACGTGACCACGCAGAAATACATTTATCATTATGGGAATGAGCTACATCATGACAGAAACAGGGCAGACATGTTGTATGCTGTATTAGGGATGTCACCGAGAAGAAGAACCGATTTAGTCGATGCCAAAATCTGAAAACGTGACAATTCTCGTTTTTCTACAGTATCGCAGGTACCGGGGGGGCTCGAGACTAACGGCGTCTAAAATCCGGACACGCTGATAATGCTACAGAGCCAAGTTAACATTAGCTGTTAGCAGCCGGTGGGCAGCACAGCAACAGCTAACTGTTAACGGAGGTTGCATTGAGTTTCATTATGATGCGTTCAAGCTCTATTCAGATTCAGCGCTATTCTAAAAAAAGTATTAGGCAAAGGTGAATTCTTATCTTGATGTGTTCATTTGTAAAATGTAGTTTTTGGCGAGAAACTTGAATAACTACAGTCGTTTGAAGATGTTTTCACAGCAATATAAAATAGATAATAGAGGGAATTATGACCTGTTTAACATCCTATCACTAGCTCTAAACAGATTACAACATATAATTAAAACTACTAATGCCAAGATTTTTTTTTTTTAATCAAAGCAAATATTTAAATAAATATACAATCATTAATTTCCTAATCATTTGAATTGTGTGTTTTTATGTAAATAACCACTATAGATGACAATAGCAAAGTAAAAGGATAACATATAGCATTTTTGACAGTTGTAATTTAGCACAACATGGAAGAGAAAGCTCTGTTTATATACTGTAAATGTGAAATTGCAATAAAATATTTTGTCCCTAAAAATCTATGGATAATGGTGATCTCAATATTGATCAAAACAATCATTTTGGCCATAATCGTGCAGCCCTACTGTGTGTTTGTATTAGACATACAGTATGTCTACAGCCTCAGACGTTGTTGTGCAAATGCAAAATACTCACATCTTCGTCTTCTTTAGTTTTGTGTTTCACTTCCTCCATCTCCACTCGCACTCTGCAAAATATACATATGATAGAAATGTTATTTAATAATGTTCTGTCATTATTTTATTATTATTATTACAATGAACATGATGCCTGCTGTGACTGTTGACCTACTTTTTGAGTTCCTCCTCCATCTCTCTGGCCTTGTCCTCCAGCTTGGTCTTGGCCTGCAGCACGGCCTCCATCTCTCCCTGCAGCATCTCCTTCTCACAGGTCAACTCGTCCACCTTCAATATCAAGTCTTTATTCACCACGTTCAGAGCGTTCCTGGACACACGGGGAACATTTTAGTTAAATACTGTCGGATTTAAGAAGACATCACATCATCAACGTCATGACTCATTATGAACTTACTTTGTCTCGAGCAGCTGTGAATTCTCCTGAATGAGATTTTCAACTTCCCGGCCCATTCCTGAACAGAGTCGATGATGAAATTAGAGTTTTATTACGTTAAAAAAAGCAGTTTGACAACAAGCCGGAGCGGTGACTACTGTACATAAGCACTACAGATTAAGATGCAGTACTCTAGATTATTCTTACGGGGGTAAAATCAAACAAGACACTACGTACAGAAGGATGTGAAATATCTCCGAGTGAGATATTTGTCGCTATAGGTTTCACATTACAAGAAACTAGCACAAAACACACAAACCCACGGCACACGTCACATGACGGACAGGAGAAGGATGGATAGAGTGGGTGGGGTCTTACCAATCAAACTAAGGTCTGAGAAAACCATGCAATCCAAGTCAGGCGGAAAGAACAAGGAAGAGAGAGAGAGAAAGAAATGCGGATATAGTTTGAGACAGTGAAATGACCAAAATGATGACGGAGCCAGAGCTAAACGCGTAGCTGTTGACTCCACAAGCAAAAAGATGCTGTTGGGTCTCTAAAGCTTTAAGTTACAATCGCAGCGGTACAGAGGAGGGCAAAAAAAGAAACTGTAAAAAGAACAGTTAGGCCAACAAAGGAAGCATTGAACTCCATCATCCATGCATTGAACTTTGTCAGTAGTCATGAGTAGACCGTTGCATTACTGAACCAACTGTTATCAAACACAATGAAGAAGAAGAAGAAGAAGCGGTGAGCGGTAACGATGGCAGAAAGTGACTAATGAGTAGAGGTCAAAGGGGACATATCACAGAAGAGTGTTTAACTAAGAGGAAAGGTTTAAGGTCATACACACCAGAGTACTCCACTGGGATTATGGACAAAAGCCAGAGGATGAGATACGGGAGAGAGAGAGGTGATGTTAACATGGGTGGATGGCTAACACTGCGTACTGTATAACAGCTGGACCAAAGCAGGAGGTGTAGCATCGCAGCAAACAGCAGGTGTTGGGAGTTACAATGAGTTTAAACACTAGTATAATATCAGTAGAGCATCGGCTGCTAGCCAAACACAGCAGGCAGTAGAGAGACGTTAAAACCCAGAAAAGCAGTGATTACAGATGTGAGAAATGTTCATCAGTATGTATGCAACACATTTCACTAAATCATTTTAAATAATTCTCTGATGTCACAATCTTAAACTTTGGCAAAGAAACACATCATGAAGTGATAAGGTCATATTTGCTCTACAGAGTCTATTATTTATTATCAGGACACCTCAAAGCAACTCATTTAGTGAATTATTATTATTATACCATGGCCACTTACAAAATAAGAAACGAATAGGCCGTCACCTATTTTTAAATGTTTAAATATCTTAAAGGCAGGGTTGACGATGTTCTCCACTAGACACTATTTGTTCTATTGGTTGAAATGGTCAGCGATCCATTACTTATGAGCTCTGAAAAAGGACCGGAAAAGAGCCGTCATCAGTAGCTGCTGTAATCCTGTAAAAACGTCTACCAATCACTGCCTCACGGCCCGCTTGGAAAGAACCAATCAGACTCCTCCCTGCTCGTACTCTACCCTTGGCGTGCACCAGCCTGAACTCAAAGCGCGTCGCCGAGGCAAGTTTACTGGAGAATGGAAGAGAAAACTCAGCCCTGCAGTAGCACTGCCGCGGTTACTTGTCATGAGGTAGCGTTGTTGCTGTCGTTGTTAAGTGTCCAGAAGCTGCAATCTATACACCTACCAGCAAATTACAAACGAGTATTTTCCATGGCCATGGTATAATTGTCACAAATAACATTTACATGCAAAACATTGGAAACTGAGATCTTACACAACAACCCATTGTGTATTGTAAATACAGAAAAAATCATTAAGTCAATTCGATGAATAAAGACATTTTATAGTGACTATCCAACACAAAACAGACGAACTGCATTCAGAGGATTTCTGCTACGTTATTCCATTTCAGTGCTTCTTTGCTCCAACGAAGATAAAGTTTTAACTCACCCAGCAGGTCGGCTCCTTCATCCACGTCCCCGATGAGCCCGGTGCCCGCAGACGACAGCTCCTCAAACAGAGAGTCTGTGTTTCGGTCAAATGCCAGATTCTCGATGCCTTTAGTCGGAGTACTAGAGGAGAGGAATGAGAGCAGGGAGGGGATGTTTTACGCTACCTGGTGAAACTTTAGTTTTAAAACTGGCCTGACTGGCCGTGTTCTCTGTGATACCTGGAGGGTTTGTATCCGATGGCATCCATGTCCAGCTCCGGGGTGGACTCGATGATGTCCTTCACATCTGAGCTGTCCTCATTCTCAGGCAAACCTGCGTGAGACACAGCAGAGAGGACATCCAGAAACACCAAAGAGAAGGAAGGAAACTGCATGTGAGTGAAAATCTACTACATTTTGTATCAGACAAGGATGTTTTTAAAAAAGAGTAAGGCCACACATTGTGCAGTTTCATGATGTTTGACCGTACCCACTGATATGGACCTGGTCCCCGGTGCAGCCTGCACCTCCGTGCTCTTACTGTTCCCGTCTCCCTTCTCCGTGTCCGAGGCCGTGGTGGACTTGGAGCCGGAGAAGTCCGACAGCTCATCCTGTAATGAAAAGAAGCTCAATTAACAGCAATGTTACAGAGAGCCACTCCAAAAACAGGGGCCAAAATGAGAACAAAACATACAGAACACAAAGACAACAACAGCACAACAACACAGTTTATAATCTACCAGGTTAACAAGGCTGAACAGGTTGTAAGCACTAATCACAAACTAGAGAGGGTCACTACATACGCTACACATGCACTATAATAGAAGACACAAGAGTCCAATTTCTCTCAGCTCCTACTAGACCTTCAACAATTAATCGACTAATCAATTAGTTGTCAACTATTAAATTAATCGGCAGCTATTTTGATAATCGCTTTGAGTAATTATTTTAAGGAAAAAAGTCTAAATTCTCTGATTGCAGCTTCTTAAATGTGAATATTTTCTGGTTTCTTTCCTCCTCTATGACAGTAAACTGAATATCTTTGAGTTGTGGACATTTGAGGACGTCATCTTGGGCTTTGGGAAATACTGATCGACATTTTTCACCATTTTCTGCCTTTTTATAGATCAAACAACTCTAACTAACAACTAATCGATTAATAGAGAAAATAACTGACAAATTATTAAACAATGAAAATAATAAAAATAACTCTTCCATTGTTTAGAGCGTGAGCATCGTAATTATCTTAAAGTGAAAATCTACCTCTACAGTAAATCCCTACAACAGTTTGAAATACTATTCTACAAACAATGTACATCTTTATTCTGCACTTTAGTCTAAAAATCTCTCTACCTTCAGTTCTTATCCCGCATTATATTCCATATTTGGCATTTCTTAATCCCCTGGTCTCTACATCTCCTATATTTTATTATCTAGCACTATAATCACTTTTTGCACTATATTCACATTATTAATAGTCCCGTATCTCAGTTGTTTCCCGGCACTATATTCATTTTTAACAGTTTTCTTCATCTCCTGGTATTCTTATATCTGGTATATTTTTCTTTTTTATATATATATACATATTTATATATATATATATATATATATATATACACACACTTTGTACTATTTACTTGTGCCTTTTTACTAATATGTTTGCACTATGGAACTGTGATGCTGGAAACTTGAATTTCCCTCGGGATCAATAAAGTTACTATCTATCTATCTATCTATCTATCTATCTATCTATCTATCTATCTATCTATCTATCTATCCATCTATCCATCTATCTAAGCTACAGCAAATGATTTTGTTTTTGTGAAATTGGAACTCTTGAAAACATTGGGGAAAATCTATACTATAAATGAACATAAAACAAGAAGCTAAACAACGCTGTGGACGGACTGAGGATATCTTTCCAATCAGATGCAGAGAGAAAACATGAGCGACACAGAGCTAGCACACACAACACAGACAAGGAAGTCCACACAGAGCGACACGGATAGCTGGGGGGGGGGGGCTTCACACAACATCAACTGGAATTAAACATCGGCCACAATGGGAGCTGCCATTCTACCGCTAGAACACAACACAACACAACATAAACCCAGAGACAATATTCAGAAACTAAAAACAGTGAGGAAGAGACTGAACAGAGACTGAAAATTTAAATCTACCAATCTATCTAAAAGACAGATTTGAATGTATGATGCTATGTTACTCTACAATGAAATGTTACTGTTGAATGAAGCAAAAATACAAAGAAGCATGTGAAATATAAAAGTCATGCATTTGAACTTAAAAGGAAAAAGAGGCCAGATGCAACCACGCTGTTATTGGTTTTAATAATAAGATTCTTAATTCCCTCCGTGGCACAGATGATTGTTGTGTGCACGTTTTTTAAAAGACCCCAATGTAGCCGTCACACAGGACATGGTTGCATGTGGCACGATCTAGCGCAGGTGGTCTGTGAAGTGAGGGTCTATAAATGCACAAAGTGAGAGGCGCGACGCTTTTGAAATGATGAAACAGCATAGTAGGGGAGACTACTGAAGCCCACACACACACACGCAAACACAAACAGTGTGCTGCAGGCGTGCCGCTGCCGCTGATGCTGCTGCCGGCACAGCCGCCGCCGGCCGCCACTCATCCAACTACCTTGCAGTCGTCTGCCAGTGAATTCCCCCAAGTAGAGTCCTGCGCACTCTTACCCTCCCTTTCCTTTGGGGGGTCGACAAAGTCCAACTGCTTGGGGGGAGGGGGGGAGGGGAGAGTAAGAATGAAGCTCACATGTGCAGAAGCAGTTCAGCAGAAATGCAAACACCTCAAAGTGTGCATGTCTGTGACGGGAATGGAACAAAGTGTGTGGATACAGGTAAAGCAGGTGTGGCTCGTTCAGAGTGTAGACCGTCTAGTTTAGACTACAAGCAATAGATCTTTAATCAAGTTAATTCATCCATCTGTGTATAATGTACCTATTAGGTTTTAAAATAGTGACTAATGCTCATAATTGCAGAGCTGAAACAGTTAGTTGAACGTTAACTGCAACGACGTTGATAACAACGATGTTGTTATAGTTTCAGTCATTTTTCAAGCACAGTTCTCCAGTTCATTAATTTACTGCTTGTCTTTGTCCTATGAGATCGTAAACTGAATACGTTTACGGTTTTAGACTGCTGGTCACAAAGAGCAAGACATCTGCTGACGACAGATTAGGCTGTCAGGAGCTGTGATGGATGTTTTGACAGTAATCAGGAGTCACTGACTCGCTGCCCGGTCCAAATGTTGTCTTTAGTCTAACCCAGTGGTGGTTCGAGGACACTATGACAGAATGTATGACTACTTTGGATGGGTTTCATACACTTTCTGTAATTACACATCTAAAAGCAAAACATGGCACAAATGCATCCTATCAGATACGGGACCCTGGGACAAAATCTTATCAAACGGGGGTCCAGTTTGTGTCAGTTTAGGGGTCCTTGAAGTGAAAAAGTTTTTGATATGAACTGGAGAAATCCGAGCTAATGTTGGCATTTGTAACCTTCAGCCAAATGTTTTGGCATTTTCACTTAATAAACAAGTAAACGGTTAATTAAATTAAATTACAAATACTTCAAACATTTAATAACTACCTGAAATGCTTTCAAATCCATATACTTTCTTTGAAATATTAATATCTACTTTGATTAGTTTAAAAGAGTATTCCACCGATTTAGCATTGCTCTCTTATAAATTTGTCACTTTTAAAAAAAGTCAAAATCAATATCAAAATCCACGCAGCAGAACCCGAAATATAGTCTTTTATTCCATGCATTTATCCCGTGCCTACATTACCCACAATGCAACTCGACTGCTGACAGTTCGGCCGGAGATTCAGGTGTGTTATGCTACTAGCAGCTAATGTAGTTTCGAGCAGCTAGCCTGCAGCAGAGATGAGGACCGGGCTACAGAGGTCTGGTAAGGTCACTCCTTTCTGACTCCACACCACTGGATTTAGTTTCCATTTTCAGACTTGTAGTTTTCATCACCAACTGACGTTTATCAGATTTTGTGTAGCAGACTTCATACAACTTTTATCATACAGGCAAACAACAGAGTTGGATGTGTAAAATCGGTGGAGTTCCCCTTTAATCGCTTCGTAAAGGTCCCTCTGAATTAAACAAAAAGAAGCGATTTAGAAAACATAATTATTCCAGCTTTAAGGACAATGAGATGGTCTTATTGTGGATGGAGATTACATCATGGCTGGCATACGACGTGTCGTTCCTCTTCGTTTTGAAGCGCCATCCACTCCCGTAAAGTAAATATGACGTATGTGTTTAACTCTAAGAGCTTCACGTCAAAGCAACTCGTGTTCAAAAGGTCCACGGCTCAATAATAACCGTCCTGATTACATAAAGAACTAATCACATCCCGAGCTCGCCTCTTTCCTCCCTCAGTGACTGGCTGCGAGCCATACAGCGGCATCGCTCCCATCATGCACCGCGCCGCAGAGCTGATGTCCCAGTTTCAACAAAGACGCAGTAGTGGGATGAATTAACATTGTCACCCTGCAGGTCCTGACTGCCACAGACGCAAACATTACCCACACACACCGGAAACATTCGGAGTACCAGTCACTGTTTTGCAAGAGAACCATAATAACATGTCAGAAGAATGACTTCCCAGTAGTATTTAAAGCAGTTTAACATGAACTGAAATCACTGAAAATGAACATCACATGATTAGATGAAGCTCAGTATTATAATTTGCGCCTGCATCAAACGATCTATTCTGATCCACTTTAATGATCTCCGCTGACTGCTGCAGCGGGAGAACAGACACGTTTGCATATTCATCAACAGCTAAAGAGGAGGATGTCTGAAAACAGAGGTGGCCTTGTCAGACGCCTGCTAAAATACGCTTAAGCACGCCCGAGCCGTATCAAAGGCTCTCTATTTTTAAATGGATCTAAAGCCAAAACTCCTCTATCTATCTATCTACCGAGCTCTGACAGGAGGGCTGGAAACGCTCAGCCAAGAAAAGGGATTATAGCGATCAGATCATTCTCTGTATTTTATGTATTTTGTGCACGTTCTGTATACGGTTGATCAAACAGCTAAAACGGTGAGAGCATTCAGGTACATGTTGTACTTAATATTCAGGTATGAAGGGAAAAGAATGTATCATTTAAGACCATCATAAATCAGGGTCGACAATCAGAACCAACATCATCAGATAGGATGCACGACTAACACTCTTTAACACTCTGGGACAAAGATAACGGACAAAATTAGGATTAGAAGAAAAGTGTGCCTTGTTGGGTTTTTGTGTCGTCGGACTCTGAACCAGACATGAATTTATTCCCTGAAGAAAAAAAATCATTCTGGAATAAGTCATTATTTTCCACCTATTGTGATTAAAGCTCACATGGAGGCGCCATCACACCTACCTTGAGGCTAGTGTTGGACCGCGCTGGGTCGGTGAATCTCCAGCCCTCTGTGCCCGGCGTCTCCGCCCTGGTCTGGGGGTCGGGGATGATCGGAGACGCTCCACCAGCTGATGGGAAGATCCCCAAAGAAAGAGGCCGCTCTCTCCTGGAGGGACAAGAAAAAAATCTGATTGGTTCTTTCCAAGCGGACCGCGAGGCAGTGATTGGTAGACGTTTTTACAGGATTACAGCAGCTACAGATGACGGCTCTTTAACGGTCCTTTATCAGAGCTCATCAGTAATGGATCGTTGTCGGGGTGTAAAGACCATTTCAACCAATATAACAAATAGTGTAGACTGGAGAACATCGTCAACCCTGCCTTTAAGTATGTTAAGTCTAATGCTACAGTGATGTCCATATAAAAAATAAAATAAATTAAACTAAAACACAACCAGCTCTGTGATCATACAACCGTCTTGGTGATGTGAACGCTTGCAAGCTGTTAACATGGGAGTCTTACCTATCTCTGCCATCCATCCCATACAACGTGAACGCAGCATTAATACAAACTTAAAGTATCTGTGGTGGTCTTACCTGATTCGGCCGACGGCGCTCGACTCTGAAGTCTCGCTGATCTGCTGCAATTTGATCCTCTCTACATGCTCCATGTAGTTATGGATCATCTGCAGAAGACAACCCAGAGATCCAGAGGAAACTAGTCATCAATGAGGTTAATGATTACAACGTTTCCTTCCTTGCTTCCTTCCTTCCTTCCTTCCTTCCTTACCTCTGAGTGCCGCTGATGGAGGGAGTTGTATTCTTTCTTGAGCTCCAGTTCTCGTTCTTCTAGCCTGCCAACTGAAACAGAACAAACGCTGCTCAGTTTAAGGTCGTCAACTTACAATACAAGGATCTTACTTTGTCTAACTACTTGAAAAATGATAATAGAAAATAATAACAAGTCATATCTTGTTTGTACAAAAAAAAACAATGTGTAAAAATCAGCTGTTTTGCAGCAGGTTATGTTCCAGACTAGTTCCTGGCGGGGCTCAGTAACTTCCTGGAGTCGCCGCTGGTTACAACTGCTCAGAGCCAAGATATAGTCGAGCACAAAACATCCCCTCAAACAGCAGATCATCTTTATCACACTTTGGTTTTTGTGCAGATTAAACAAACAAGATATAACGTTTATGCTAGGGGGTGGGAATCAGCTGAGGCCCCACGATACGATATTATCACAATACTTAAGTCATGATACGATCTTATATTGTGATTTTAAACATTTTGCGATATCCTGAGTATTGCGATAACATATATTGCGATTTATTACCTTTTTTCAGCTGCAAACGATGCAGTTTGTCAACATCTGTTTATCTAATAAGATACAGGTTTCATCTCAGACTTTTCATTCACATATTTTGAGGTCAAAGGAACCCATTGAAAATGGCCAGGACATTTTTTTCCTCGCCAAAATGTAGCGTAATTTTGGAGCATTATTTAGCGTTCCTCCCGACAAGCTAACACGATATGGTTGGTACCAATTGATTCCTTAGGTTTTCTAGTTTCATATGATACCAGTATAGCTTTAAGACTGAGCCCGCTACAGTCTCTAAAAGAAAGAATAGCGTTGGATTGTTAAAAGGTTAATAGTTTATATAATAAAAGATTGATATTTGACGTCTGTGTATCGATCGTGAAACTATGCTGTATACGTTTTTCCCCCAACCCTAGTTTATACACGTCAAATAATACGCTTTAGAGTTGCTGGTTTCCCCCGTGTGTCCAGTCTTTATGCTATGCTAAGCTACCCAACTGCTGGCGGTGCTTCATATCTACTGTTCAGACATGAGAGTGGTAATGATCTTTTCAACTCTCCACCAGGAAGTAATAACACTTCACGAAATGTCAAACTATTCCTTAAAACCTTCAGTCTGTTATCGTACCTCACTGTAGTACAAACAAAAAGAAGTGTGCATAGCCCACTTGCATTACTTTGCTCTCCCAGACAGGCACTTGGACTAGGCACTGGGACTAGGCAGTGGGGGGGTAATCTCACTCAAACGGGTTTCAATGTTGGGCCGATTTATGAAGTGACAAAAACACTTAATCCCGTATTAGTGCGTCAGGTTTAGCCTAACTAAGCCACACAGAGAGCTACTACAACAGACGGATACACGGTAGAAAGGCTGGAGAGACTATCAATTACAGCAGCTCAAGCTTCTGCATGTAGTGTGATGATGTCTTGAACGTGTGTGTGTGTGTGTGTGTGTGTGTGTGTGTGTGTATTCTGGCATTACCGGGTGGATGGAGACATGTAATGCAGTGAAGTGAGAAGGCTAAACACAGGGGAGACAGCTGAAGTACAGTAATCCCTTCTGTGTGTTCGTATTAGTGCAGGTTTGGCAAATCACTGTGAGGAGAAGCTGGATGTGCAGCTGAACAGTAAAGCAATGATATTGATTGAATTAATCATTTATCTAAAAAGCTAAAAAGCTGTTTAAAGCTGACAAAAAAACAACAACAACACCATTTCTCTCTGTAACAGGAACAGTGTGATTTCTCTGATCTGTGTGGGAGCTGCGTAATAACCCCATTAAAGTCCAGTTAATAAACTGTCATACATCCGCTGGGAAGCCAGGAGGGTGAGATGTGTTTCTATGTATAAATCTTCATCATCACATTGTTGGTTGTGGGATGCCTTTTGCTTGACCAGTGCCGTGTGAATAAACAGTAGCAGGGTCTGAAATTAACTTTTTTTTTCACCGTCTGCCGCTCAGAAAGTTTATCTGACACTTCTGAGATCTCTGCACTAAATGAAGGAATAACATTTTAGATCTGATGTCATTCAATGTTTGATATAATTTACATAAAAACATTATATACATGGTAAATTACAGTGTTCGAATTACACCGTAGCTTCTGGGTGAGCCCTATTTTTTGGTGGAGGGAGGGTACTGTACACAGTACTGTTATGTACTTTGTTATTGTCATCTATAGTGGTTATTTGCATAAAAACACACAATTCAAAGAATTATGATAATTTAAATATTTGCTTTGATTAAAAGAAATCTTGGAAAGCTGCTTAGAGCTAGTGTTAGGAAGTTAAACAGGTCATAATTCCCTCTCTAATATCTATTATATATTGCTGTGAAAACATCTCCTTCAAACAACTGGATTTATTCATTCTCGCCAAAAACTTCTACGATGATAACGTTGTAATTCACCTTTGCCCAATAGTCATTATACTGAGCAGAGCTTGAACGCCTCATAATTATAACTCAGTGGCACCTCCGTTAACGTTAGTAGTTCCGTTATTTAGGCAAGCAGGACTGTGCTGTCCACCGGCTGCTAACAGCTAATTGTGCACGCGTAACTGTCGGAAAGCATCAATACAGACGAGGCACGGAGGCACGAGATGCCAAGGAATTGGACAACTAGGAACCAACGAGAACCGGTTCTCAATTCCCATCACTAGCATTTTCCCTGTCTGCTAAAGTGGCGGATGTCCTGATGATTTCACCCGCCACTGCCAACAATTTACCCGCATTTGGCGGGTGGCGGGAGCTAATTTCAGACCCTGAACAGTAGTACTGTATGCATCTTTTCGGACGCACTGAGCAGTAGTTTATGTCGTCACTTCCTGAGAGCCTCGATCCCAGTCGGGAGACGCGTAACCATGGTAACCCGTGCCAACAACTGAATTTGTGAGAATCATAAAGTCTGAACTAATTTTAAAAATATGTTTACGTCTAGCAAAGTGAAATCTAATACTTACACTTAAATTGAAGTGAAGTTAAATCGAAGAGGAACGTCTGTTATGAACGTCACTGCTGCATTGCATTGTGGGATATTTATGCTGCCGTACTGTCCAGCGTTGCATACTTTAATATTTCACCTGAAATTGTATGCAATTCGTGAACTATTGGTTTCATACTTACTAAAAAATCTCACTGTTTTGGCATACTAAAAAACATGTTAGTATGGAATTTCGGACGCAACCTAAATATAATATATTCAACCAGGAAAAGGCCTCACTGAGATTTAAATTCTCTTTTAAAGGGAGCGTCCCATATCTCAAAATCACTCGTGAAAATCAGCCTGGATCTGTGATGTGATGGTACGGAAGAATGAATAGAAATTATATTTTCAAATGTCCCTAATAGGAGTGCAGAACGGCGAGAAACAAAACTACACTACCAACAAACTAAACTGATAAATGATTGGTCCCTTCAGTGCCAGGCAAGTTAAAATAAAGCCAAGACCAAAGCAGGTCTGTTGTTGCCCGTCATCGGCTGTGGACTCTGTCCTCGATGCCTCGGGACACAATCAGCTCAGGTGCTGCAGCACGCGGTAATGAATGAATGATTTACCATCTCTGGGAGCGGCAGCGGGTTGATTGAACCTATTGACTAGATGCATGGAGCGAATATACTCAAGGATTTCTATGTAAAATAAAATATGTTGTGTTATATATGTAATATGTTATGTTAGCTTTATTAATGCTTCAGCTGAACATTAGATATGGAACAAATTCACGTTGGCGTTTTCTTCCCCCTCGCAGCTTTGTGTGAATGAATGACTCACTTTAACCAGCTGTGTTGTATTGCCATTGGACAAGTCGGTGTTAATTCACTATTTCCAACCAGACAGAATGTAAGAGCCAATCACTTTCCTCCCCCCCCGTTCCTTAATCCACCAATAAGACAGGCGGTAAAGCAATGGCGCATTAGGAGGACGTGAATAACAGAAATCCTATAATCCAATTAGTGTCCCCCCCCGCAAAGAGGGAGAAAGAGAGTGTGAGTGTGCAGGGAGAGAAAGTAGTCATAAGAAGCCGTGAGAAAGACTTCACACTAGTGAGGAAGATTATGAAGAGAGTATAAAAAAAGGGGAGATCAGAAAAGCTTCGTACGTGTGAACAGATAACAGATAAATAAAATACTGGGACGTCAGTGAGTTTTCATATCGATGAATGGATGTTTGTTGGTCAGAGATTGTGAGAAGAGTGACATGGTACGTAATAAATCATCGGATGTGTGCATGTGAATGTAAGGGTGTTTTCACAGTTGGGTTAATTTGGTCCGGACTAAACGGGGAAAAATGTATGCATTGGTGCATTTTAGTTTTGTCCGGTTCCTGTTCACACTGACTCTTTACAAACGAACCAGAGGAGTCAACATGAAGTTCTACAGACTGACAGGAAACTCACTGATCGTCATCCTGCATCATCAGGACCCACGTGGGGAAATCTAATTCTGCTGAGTGACAGAAGTTTATGCAGCACTTTAATGCTTCTGATGTGTATATTTATGTACTTTGATTAATAACTGATTATAAGCATTATTAGTATTATTAGACTGCAAATCGACCGCATGTTATGATGAATAACGGTAGAGACAGGACTGTACAAAAGCCCATTTGCGCGCTCCCAGAGGACTGGTGCAAATGCATAGTGCGAACGTCGGGGAGCGAACGTCGGGGAGCGCACGGAGGACACGCGCATGAGGATTGTGGGATTGTGGCAATGTGGGATTGCCGTCGTACACTTTTTAATGGAGTTAATGAACTGAAAAAGTACACAGAGTTGATATAAGTACAGCAGTTTTAACAGCTTTTGACGTGTTTAATCAGGGAAAATATCCCGCTGAGGTGCTTCTATACATGACCTTAAATACAGAGTGTTCGAATGAGCGTCCACACCAGCCCAAAGGAACCGTACTAACCGGGCAAACGGACCTGACTTTGTTTTTCTTGAACCAAACAGGTTAGGTGTGAGAGCAACCTAAGTGTGTGTGTGTGTGTGTGTGTGTGTGTGTGTGTGTGTGTGTGTGTGTGTTAGTGTGTGTTTGTGCTTACTCTGGTCTGCGTAGTTCTTGATCTTGAGTTCCAGTTGCCGCGAGTGGGACTCCATTCTGTCCACATGGGTCTGCAGGTCCTTCTTATCCTGTTCATGAGTGTCCTCAAACTCAATGAACTTCTACTCAGAAACACACAAACAAACACACACACAGAGTTCGGTCAGACTCACTGGCACTTTTTTTCTCATTTCCATAAACATATTAATAAGAAAAAATAAGAACGTGAGCTCACTAATGTCTCACCACAGTTACTAAGACGCTGTATCTAAACACATCAGTGTGCTATTGGTGTTACTAAAGTCATGAAAACCTGAAACTAGAGCTGCAACCAGGGTGGATTGATCTGCAGATTATTTTATTGATTAATCGATTAGTCGTTTGGTCTAGAAAATGTCAGAAAATGTTGAAAAAATGTCAATCAGTGTTCCCCAAAGCCCAAAACGACGTCCTCAAATGTCTTGTTGGAGAAAATATTCATATTTATGAACTTTTTTTCTTAAAAAATTACTCAATCCGATTATTCGATTATCAAAGTAGTTGCCGATTAATTTAATAATTGACAACTAATCAATTAATTGATTAATCATTGCAGCTCTACTTGAAAACATTAATGAATCAGCAACTTTTTGTATATTTGTATGCAACACATAAGAAGTATTAGAATAATAATCTATTTGATATTTAACACAGAGCTGAAACGATTAGTCAATCAACAGATAAAAAAGATCAGATCCTATTTTAATGATTGATTCATAGTTTTAGTTATTTTCAAGACGAAATAGCTGAAAATATGCCAAATATTCTCTGGTTGCAGCTTCTCAAACGAGAGGACGGACTGTTGGTCGGACAAAACAAGGTGTCACCTTGGAATCTGGGAAGTTGTTATCAGCATTTTTTCACTACTTTTTGATATTTCATAGAAACGAATGCTGATGCATGATGCAGCCCTTCACACACACAGTGTATCATACAGTAGCGCAATAGACGACATGTGCCACTGTGACAACACAACGTGTTCCATGACGATGTGGATGTAAATAATGTCTGAATGGGCATTAGACGGGCAGCATTTTGACTTAATGGCTCATCCGGAAATTCCAGTTGCTCCCAGTTTCCTTCTAGGCGGACCTCTGAGTAAGAGAGAGAGTGTGTCCATGTTGTCCACATCCTGTCCAGCTGAGCAAGCCAAGGCCCTAATGTGGCTGCCCTTCCTCCTCCGGACGCATGAGTCCTACTGTAGTTTGATGCACAAAGACATGTTTCAGCCTGATCAGCAGTACAGTATATACAGTATGACTATATAAGTGACTATATGACTGAAAAACACAAATGTATTTTGTTCAGAATCTGTGACAAATTAAGATTAAATTAATTTTATGCATATTATGCTTGGTGCAGATTTGAAGTGGCCACTACAGGGTCTTCATTCAGGTTTGCAGAATTCTTATGCTCAACACATGTGCAAAATAATCAAATTAACCCTCTGAGATCGCGGGGCAATCCCGACCGACTTTACTGTCTTTCAGAGGCTGTTGCAGGTTCTAGAGGTTTTAGAGCTAGAGTGAAGCTACTGGCATGATATGAAACTAGAAGACCTAATGAATCCATTGGTATATAGGGAAAGAGGCTAAATAACGCTCCAAAGTTGTGCTAAATTTATAGATTATACAGATAGATAGATAGATAGATAGATAGATAGATAGATAGATAATAACTTTATTGATCCCGAGGGAAATTCAAGTTCCCAGCATCACAGTTCCATAGTTCACAACATGTTAGTAAAAGGCAGTAAAAAAGTTAGTAGTTCAAAGTACAATAAAATATACCAGATATAAAAATACAAGGAGATAAAGAAAACTGTTAAAAGTGAGTATAGTGCAGAAGAGACTGTTAAAGTGAGTATAGTGCAGGGTAACTCCAGTAGCTCAGTCTATGAACGTGCACTGTGTGCATTATTATCTGTCCTGCAGACCGTCCTCCTTTGCCCCCCCCCCTCCCTAGAGAGGTGTTGTACAGTTTGATGGTTCGGGGGACAAAGGATTTCCTGAGTCTGTCTGTGGAGCACTTGGGGAGCAGCAGCCTGTCGGGGGAGACATTTCAGTGTATTGAAACCATTTTTTTTTTTCTTTTACTTTTTTTTTTTTAATGTGACCTCACTGTATAAAATGACCTGTGGTGACCTCTAGGATAATCACAGCCTCATGAAACTTTACAGCCACAAACTAGAGACCTAGAGCATTCCTTTTCTAGTTCATATGATATATGTGTCTTCACTCTAGCCCTAAAACTCAACCTACTGTACTAGAGCCTCTGAAAGACAGTAAAGTCAGTCAGAATTGCCTGCGATCCTGCGGGTCTCTCAACAAATCTGTAAAAGGGAGTTCCTCCACAAAGAATCACACAAAAGCACCACTTTAAGTCTGGTGTTTACCAGAGATGTGCTCATATGAATGAATAAGTCATTCAGCATGAAAAAAGCATTCAAATATGACTAATAGACTGAAGAAATCTTAGTCGGCTAAGACCGAAACGATCAATCAGTCGAGTAAAGATGGACTTGAGGGAGCAGCCTTATGGTACGTGTCCACAGGGGCGTTTTTTATCGCGAGGGGACGCGACGCTTCCCAGCATTGGACGCTTGGTGTGCTGTCCCTAGAAACAAGGCACTCGGCTCCTGATTGGACGAACGCTTTCCCGCCGTTGGCTGCTGCTCCCAGCTTTCAAATCGGAACCAGTATGGAGGCTCGTTTGGAAACTTTCTTCTCGTATTTCACGTAAATAGTTCACTGAAATGTGTTTCTGAAAACATTTGAGGCGAGAAATAACCCATGCAGCTGCTGAATCTGTCTTTATTTTGGATCGACAACGTTTAGTTTAAAAGATTATCGGGAGTTTCGAGAGGCGGCGAGTCGCGTCGGACGCCCATGATTTACATAAAGTAGCCAGGACCTCAACTTCATGCAAATGAGGAGCGGGCGTCGTGACGCCTAGTCTCTCGAATCGCGACGCCATGCTACCAGAATGCATTGCGCGGCTGCTTGCATAGACAATGAATGGGGAGTGTGGAAAGCACGGATCCTGTGGACACGTACCGTTAGCCATAATTCAAGTTTTAATGATCTGAACAGGTGGCGAGATGCCTCCGATTTAATCAAAATATATGTGATGTCAATCAACATCAGAAGTAATTTGCACTGTTAAATTTCACTCCTATGTCTCCAAATTACCTTATAGAGATACGAGGAAACAGGGCTGCAACAATAACAGAGCGGGGAGGATGATGATACCATCGGTTATGTATCAGTGTGAAATCTATAAAGAGTTAAAAAAAGCAATGAACGGTCAATCCAGTGAGGAAAAGCTCTATAAAAAATGTATTCATCTCATCTGTGGAGGCAGCCTCCTCCTAAAAAGAAATGTGACACCCTTCACTACTCTGGAGATGTGGGTGTAAGCGTGTGACACCAGAATCTGACACTTAAACCGCGGCAATAAGAAAAAAAGGGAAAGGAAGCAAAAACTCAAACTGAGTGAAGTTCCCTTTCTGCTCGTTTCTGACAAAGGATCACATGACCTGGAAGTAATACCTCGCCTCTCCAACAGCGTACCCCTGCTCAGGGGAGTCTTTCCCAGGACAATCCCATCATAAACACTGAGCATTTATATTCAATATCACACTACAGCGATGAAGGATACACTAGTGTTGTCAGTGTGCCTGGCTGTCACACTGCTTCAGTGTCAATGTGTGTGTGTGTGTGTGTGTGTGTGCAGAGGGGGTCTGCATGTCCAAAGCATACTGGACCAGTGTCCCCTGCTGTCATGACCGCCCTGAGTCAAAAATGCAAGCTGGGACAGAAGGTCTGAGTCACGTCACGTTGGCTGTCAATACAAAAGCTCAGGGCCTGGAGGCAGACACACACATCTAAACACACACACATCTAAACACACACACATCTTAGGCATTATCCCGGCCAATACACAACATCCCTCACACACATCAGGACAGGGGTCACGTTTGTTAGCGACGTCTGATCAAGTAATGAAATTTGGTTGCTACTTTAAACTTTGTGTAGCAGCAGATGCTGACTTGATTTCATATTTGTTTATTTAAAGCGGGGCCACTCCACTGATTTAACAAATCAAAATCAGTTTACTTGTCATGAGGAGCACTACTCAGTCTCTAATTAAATCAGCATGGGTTTACGATCTACACATTTATAAGAGAAACACTGATGGAGATTGAAAGATGCAGGCATTTACCAGTAGAGCTGGGACGATACACCTATCTCCCGATTCCATACCATCACGATACTCGGGTGCCGATTCCATATTACGATTATTTTTGTTAACTTTTTTAACACTAGACCATGGGGGAAAAGTGGAATCATACACTTCTAGAGACTTTTACTTTGGAAAATATCTAAATGAATGTTTGATTTTCAGCATGTATGTAGTCAGAGATGTCATGAAGTCAAATATATCAGTCATTATTTATTAAAATGTTCCCAGCAACCCCAAAAATCAAAGGATAAAAACATTTCCCTCACAAATTAAACATCAAAATTTTAATAAATAATGACTGATATATTTGACTTCAGGACATCTCTGACTACATACAAGCTGAAAATCAAACATTCATTTAGATATTTTTCAAAGTAAAAGTCCCTAGAAGTGTATGATTCAACTTTTCCCCCATGGTCTAGTGTTAAAAAAGTTAACAAAAATCACAATATTGAATCGCAATACTTAAAAATCATATTGAATCAGCACCCGAGTATCGTGATAGTATGGAATCGGGATATAGGTGTATCGTCCCAGCTGTAATATAAAGTAATATGATCATCATAAGGTAGTCTGGGTAAAGCTGTGATTGCATGCTTTGTGACATGTATTACTTTATGCCCTATTTAAATCAAATGTGTCATCCTTCTGACTGCTTGTCTGTCTCCATCCTCTCTTATTATACCTGTGTGCTTTTTTAACTCATGTCCCCAAATTGCTGAGTCACTTCACCTGCTGCTTCCTCAGTCAGGGTCTCAGACATGACTTCACTTATCTGATGCAACAGACTGAGCTGCAGATGGATGTGATAGTGATGTTGTTAGAAAAAGAAAAAGAAGATGTCAGTGCTCGTCCAAAGCTAATATACAAAGAAGAGAGAGAAGGCCATCTCAGCTGGATGTTAGCATGATGACACTGCCTTGTTTACATCCCAGGTGAGCCTGGTGGCCACGTGTTACAGGTTCATTCATCCCACAGAGGATGCTGGGAGGAAGACAACACACCTGGAGGAGCCTTCACTCCTCCATCTCCATCTCCATCCCTCCATCTCTCCATATCTCCATCTCCATCCCTCCATCTCTCCATCTCCATCCCTCCATCTCTCCATCCCTCCATCTCCATCCCTCCATATCCATATCCATCTCCATCCCTCCATCTCTCCATCTCCATCCCTCCATCTCTCCATCTCCATCCCTCCATATCCATCTCCATCCCTCCATCTCTCCATATCCATCTCCATCCCTCCATCTCTCCATCACCATATCTACATCTCTACATCTCCATCCCTCCATCCCTCCATCTTTCCATCTCCATCTCTCCATCTCCCCATCTGTACATCTCCATCCCTCCATCCCTCCATCTTTCCATCTCCATCTCTCCATCTCCCCATCTGTACATCTCCATCCCTCCATCTCCATCCCTCCATCTCTCTATCTCCATCCCAGTGATGGGTTAGTCCTCCCTCTCTTAACCTCCTCTGCATATTTCCTCAGTCAAAGGCAGTGTCATCATGCTAACAAAGGCTTATGTTATAGGTTAATTCATCCCACAGAGGATGCTGGGAGGAAGAGAACACACCTGGAGGAAAATCAAACATTCATTTAGATATTTTTCAAAGTAAAAGTCCCTAGAAATGTATGATTCAACTTTTTTCCTATGGTCTAAAAAGTTAACAAAAGTCGCAATATTGAATCGCAATACTTAAAAATCGTATCGAATCGGCACCCGAGTATCGTGATAGTATGGAATCGGGATATAGGTGTATCGTCCCAGCTGTAATATAAAGTAATATGATCATCATAAGGTAGTTTGGGTAAAGCTGTGGTTGCAAGCTTTGTGACATGTATCACAATTTATTACAGACTGAGCTGCAGATGGATGTAATAGTGATGTTGTTAATAAAAAAAAAAGCATCGTTGGTTTTATAGTGTCAGTGCTCGTCCAAAGCTAATACACAAAGAAGAGAGAGAGGGCCATCTCAGCTGGATGTTAGCATGATGACACTGCCTTGTTTACATCCCAGATGAGCCTGGTGGCCACGTGTTACAGGTTCATTCATCCCACAGAGGATGCTGGGAGGAAGACAACACACCTGGAGGATAAAACACACCTGGAGGAGCCTTCATCTCTCCATCTCTCCATCTCTCCATCTCCATCCCTCCATCATAAACTACAACTTCTTTAGGTTTAGGCAAAAAATTACAGTTTTTATAGGTTTAGGCAACAAAACAACAACTTCACTTCTTTAGGTTTATGCAACAAATGACAGATGACACTGCCTTGTTTACA
>NC_051282.1:29224019-29359019 GCF_015220745.1 Sebastes umbrosus | reverse complement strand
CAGTATCATTTGTCACATCCCATTTTGTGCAGGAGGTCAGCAGTCAAC
Organism: Sebastes umbrosus; assembly: GCF_015220745.1. Classification (NCBI taxonomy): domain Eukaryota; kingdom Metazoa; phylum Chordata; class Actinopteri; order Perciformes; family Sebastidae; genus Sebastes; species Sebastes umbrosus. The sequence continues at coordinate 29,358,971 of NC_051282.1, read as the reverse complement.
AGAGGAGTTGGTCATACTGGTATGAATTTATGAACTATAACTAAACTAAGTCAGACTGATTTAATGATGATGATGCAAAGTAATATTTAATGTGTGAAGTTGTGAAATAATCTTAATTGCATTAAATCAGTCGTTGCTTGAACAATTCTATTGGCCCTTTTCATAGCAGCCATGTTGACATGTCATTGCAGGTCAACACAGGTGTAATTAATAACAATAATTGTGGCCCTCTTGCATTGAGGTGGACCAGGGTCCTGGTGTTGTGCATGCTGGCTCACTGGAATGGCTGTAACACACTAATTTCAACGAGACCATCATTATCTTTTATATCTATACAGTGCTGCTGGGATGATGTGTTTTTGTAGGCCGACCAGGAAGTTACCATCGCTCTGGGTTCCCTCCACAAAAAGCCATTGTTCCATTGGGTTTTGGATTACTGCAGAAAATAAGCTCTGTGGCAAACACACATTTATAATACTTAGATGTTCTGTTCAGCAAGATAATCTCCACACATGAACACCATTTTTAGGAGTGTAAGAAAATATCAAATATCGCAATATTATGTTTTGTGGTACTGTATCGATTGCTGCACAATTAATGGAATATTAATCATGATCACAATTTTGGATTACCACAATTAAATGAACATGATTGCATGTTAAAAATGTACGTTTTATTCATAGAAAACTGCTGTATTTTAAATCAAGCGCTTCCTAAACTAACAGCGAGCCACCAGCCGGTGATCAAGTTGTTTTAGCTTCACTTTTGGGTACAGATATTATCTATACAACTAATGTATTTATGATTAAATTAAGAGCATAACATTGTTTATCTATCTTCTTAATATTGCTAATTTTGCTCTTGAAGTGCACCAGACTGAAGCATTTAACTTTAAAATGTAGCTAACAAAAGGGCTAGGTTGAATAATCCTGTATGTTTTCATATTGCAATATATATATAGCAGAGAAAAATATTGCAATGTCAGTTTTTTCCAACATCGTGCAGCCCTAATTTGTACATTAATATGATTGTAGCACAGTATGGAAGTGAAAGCAGTGTTATTTTAATGTGAAGGTGCAATAAAAATATGTTGTCGCTAAAATCAATGAATAATCAGGATATTAATATTGATCAAAATAATCATGCTTAGCATTTTGGCCATAATCGTGCAGCCCCAGCTTTGTTTAAACCTTGTGTGTGAGCTTGCATGGGCACACCTGTGTGTATGTGTGAGTGTACAAGAGCTATCTGCTAGTCGATAGTTTAGTCACCTTCAGTACCTGCAGCTTCAGACACACATTAGGAGGAATATAAGTGAGAGATTGATTTAAATTTATTTTACACATGCATTTCCATAATCTACCGTGGGAGCTAAGATGTAGTGGAGTTTTGCACGTTGTGACTCGTGCAGTCCATCTGCTTTTTGTGTTTTTTTCCCGCCTGACATCAACATCTCGGTGGTCAAATATAGCTAAATAAAGCTTTTCAGATCTGAGTGCTTCACTCCTCCAGCATCAGTCAACCTGTTACACCGATCAAAGTCAATCAGCTCAGTCTAGCCTGCGTTATTCAATCACAAGTGATCTTTTGATTCAATCAAACCTGGCAACACAATCCTTTACCAGGAAGCAATTGAAGAGGCCGCGACCTCGCCTGTCTCCTTTGACATGCCTCCTTCTTCCCTGTCACCTCTCTGTCAGAGGAGTCAGCTTAGTACTGTCTCACACGTTAACCACATCCTGTCCTCTTCAGCTACAGAGGTTTAATGAAAATGCACAATTGAGTTTACAGTTCCAACAGCTTGTTAACCCTGAATAATTCACTGTTTGCTGAAGTCTGGCAGGAGAGAGGGAAGCGGGAGTACGGAGGGGGGGGTGGTGGTGCCGGGGCCAACCTGGCAGCTCTGCTGAGGTAATAGTCGGATCTGATGGCCGGAGTAAGACCTGAGATAGAAACTGAGACTACGGAGGGAGCTGAAACCTGACAGTTCACAGTAGTTCTTTAAATCATGTAGGAACAAGGAGTCCGTCAGGCTGTAGGTAGTGTGGGTGGAGGGTGGAGGGTGGGGAGTGACATGGGCCTTGTAGGTGCTGTCAGATACAGTCTTACTGGGTCACTACACACACAAACAGTGTGTGAACTGATGCAATGAATACTTTGCTCAGTTAGAGTTGCTTACGGTGCCTTCAAGGAATAGTTGGACAATTTGGGAAATATATTTATTCTCTCTCTGGCAGAGAGTTAAATAAGTAGATTGATTCCACTCATATTTGTCCATTAAATATGAAGCTACAGCCAGATGTTTCTTAGCTTAGCTTAGCTTAGCACATAGAAAAAAAAAAGTGTAAAATAACGGAAATTTTCCGGCAGCAGGGACGCCAGAAACGGAAAAATACTGTCCGTTAATTAACATAAATAAACTGTTAAAAAAAAACAGTAATTATCTTTATATAATTAGCCTTTATTACTGTAATTTTACAAGACATATTTTACTTTTAACATATATTTATTGTTAGAATAGAGTAATACACCGTAAATCTAACACCATTTACATATAAATCACAAATGAAACATGTAATGTTACGTTGCAAAAGCCCAAATTTACATTAACTCAGAAGTTTTGCAAAACAAAATCTGTATTTTTACAATAAATATTTTTTGAATTCCATGAAATCCTTTTCTTCTAACATTAATTAAATGTTAAAATAAAGTCATAAACCTCTAAAAAAACAGAATAATTATCTTTAAAAATGTTCAAGAAAAGCTTAAATACAGATAATTACGATTGTGATTACAACAAATACTGTAAATCTAAGACCATTTAAATATAAATCACAAATGAAACATGTACTTTTTACAGTGTTTTTCTGTCATTTTGAAATACAGACAAAAACACAGTGTGGAAACAGCCAGCTCTGCCTACACCAGCACCGCTTAAGCTCACTACTAAACACATTATATCTGGTATGTTAAACCTGTACAAAAACCGTAGTGTGAAAACAACAATTAGTAGTTTTACAGGAGGTTATCTGCCAAACTATTTTCTTGGCTGAGAGTTGTAACTTCCTGGAGATGAAGTTACAACTCCTGAAGGTGTGTTGCTTTAAACACACCTTATTAATTATATGAGGTACACAGGTTCAGTGTAGTTATTGAATCTCACTCTTTTGAATGATTAATATGACAGTTAAGATGCATAGTTAAACTGCAGTAAGTTCCTAGAAGTAGATATCACTGTACAGGTGGAGTATTTAGTCTACGGGTGTGCTGGGATAGGATGATGTTGATACTCGAGGCTTGTTGGTTGAACCATTATTTATACAGCTTTAAGGAGATCATATATATTTGTTGTGTAAAATATACTATTTAAAGGTGAAAACATGACATTAACAGTTGTAATGTTTGTTGATGACCATAAACTAAATTTTTAGACGCAGACATGTCTGAGTTCCTGAATGCACCACGGATGTAATCCAAGCTTACATGTTGTGTTATGTAGATGTTGTAATGTGTTTACCAACTAAACTCCACCTAGACACAAACTGTCCTCTCCAACCCGACAGTTTGCCTTCTTTATAGTCACAATAAGTTCGTACAGGATGTCTCTGCCGCCATCTTATCTGATTGTGCCTTCTCATTTGGAAAAGTCTGCAAAGTATACCTGTCTACCTCTCCATGACAGCCATTACTCAGTCTGAGGGTGAGTCAGCACATGTAACAGCTGTTCAGGGGTTTAAGCAAGGCGTGGCTTTCAGTTGCAAACTTGCATTTAGTCTAGTGAATAGACACGACTCGACGTATATAAATAAAACCTCAATTAGCGGCCATGTAAACAATAGAGGCTTAAGGAAGAGTGGAAATAGATTTCTATAAATTACCTTCCATCAAACGCCCTGTGTGCATCAGGAGCCGCCATTGATATGTGCATGGCCTATCATTCATTAATGAAGGGAAGCTGCACGCAGACATCATAAGCAGAGGCCCAGGACTAATGCTTGTTGGGGAACAGAGGCAGTGCTGTCATCCCCTGCATTATGGATAGAGTTCCTGCACAGAGCTCACAAAGCCCATTCAGTCATCCTAACACGCCAGTTAAATCTTTCACGACGTTCCTCCCTGTTCAGACTATCAGGTAGCAACATCTCCGATACCTCCAGGCTCCTAAAGACCGGGAACGAGTCAAAGTATGATCATAGCGAGACGCTGGATGCACGGCGGACGTCCAAGAGGTTCAACTCCCCGTTACCTTGTTTGCTTGAGCACTTCAGTTTGTTATCAGTTTGAAGATGGGGTGCACATTAAAGTTTCACACAGACTTAATCAGTAAGGTGAGCCTGACACTCCTTTCTTGATATGAGTTTTTGGTGACAATGAAGCGAGGGCATCAATTATTGAAGTGCCAAGTAGACAAGCGGGCTAAGTCCATGTGTCCATCGTAAAGTGCCCATCCAGACACATTGCATGGGACGGTGGCAGGCGCACAAAATGTTTCAACATAAAAGTAATTAATTAATTAATTTATTTACCTGGAATCCCCATTAGTTGAAACTACTCTTCCTGGGATCCGTACAAAAACACTACATCACAATGTAAAAACAAATATGTAGTTAAATAAATAAAAAGTTTAAAAAAAGGAACAAAAAAACAAAAGAAAAACAAACTTCAACCGAAACAAAAACAAAGAAAACAATAGATCAACAACAATAAAAACACGAATAACAATAATAAGAAATGACCACAAAAAAAACTAAAAGAAACAATAAATCAACAACAATAAAACTGCTAATGACAATAATAACAGGTCAAAAATTAACAAAACAAACGAAAAACAAGCAAACTACAAAAAAACACTGAAAATCAACAGCAATTAAATAACTAATGACAATAATAACAAAAAATGACAAGTCAAAAATTTAACAAAAAATTAAGTAAACTACAAAAAAATTTTAAAATCACCAACAATAAAACTGCTAATGACAATAATAACAACAAGTCAAAAATTAACAAAAGAAAATCAAGAAAACTACAAAAAAAACTAAAATCAACAGCAATAAAACAACTAATGAAAACACTAACAACAACTAAAAAGTCAAAAATTTAACAAAAACTAAAAAAGAAAAAGCAAAACTACAAAAAAACAGTATAAACAACTACAATAAAACTGCTAATGACAATAACAACAAATGACAAGTCAAACATTTAACAGAAAACAAAAGAAAAACAAGGAAATACAACAATAAAGCTAATGACAATAACAACAAAACAAGTACTCACACCTTAAAAACATTCGATCCAGCTCAAAAACAACAGCAGCACCTTTAAAAAACAACGTATTCAGTTGCCAAAATATGAATAAACCAAGAACGTTCCTCATTAAAGATCATACAGTCAGAGGGGCTGGTGTTCTTTGCCATCAGGTATTTCTTTAAACTCTTTAAAAACAATTTTACTTGTTAAATGTGTAATTTAAGTTAACTAAGTTAAAGTTAAGTAAATGTAAGTTAAAAGTTAAGTTCGCCGGCTTACTTTATTTCTTTGAATAGTCGGTCTTTGTTTGTTACCTAATGCTGCATCCTGACATTTCACGGTGACGACTACTACTGCTACTACTGTTACTACTACCACTGCTACTATGACCTGTACTACTGAATTCAGCACTGTTGACATTTTCACTGTAACACCTCTCTTTATTCCCTTAATGCTAAGAATATAAAAGTACACTCTCACTGATCATAGACAGTATAAAATAGATGATAGATGATAGTAATTTCCTAACCCCAACATGTATTTATTTCGAATTGCATGTCCCTAAGTATATAGGATTTACCCTACTATGCTTAGGAAAATGCAGCCGATTACACTGTTGTCAGGTTATTAAATAGTTGTTATCAGTCGCTATAAGCCCCATAGATGTGGGTCAGTAGGGACCTACCACACCTACTAGTAGGTTTTATCATCTATTCACATGGTAAATCACTGAAAGAAGGTATAAAAGAACACGACAGCGACCGTAGTAATTATGATTTTGATGATTATAACACAAAACACAGAGTTTTCACCCAGGAGACCAGAGTTCACATCCCGTGTGAAACCAACAATCTGTAGTTGTCTTTGTGTTCGTAGTTATTTAAACCCAAAACACAATGTTTTTCCCTTAAACAGTTTTTTTTGTCTAAACCTATAGAAGTTGTAGTTTCATTGCTTAAACCTAAAGAAGTTGTAGTTTTGTTGCCTAAACGTGTTTTACTTTCACTTTTACAACGTATACGGCGTAGTAGGCCCCTAATGACCCACATCTATGGTGCTTATAGCGACTGATAATGCCTAACTCATTGCCTAAACCTAAAGAAGTTGTAGTGTTTTTGTATAAACCTAAAGAAGTTGTAGTTTTATTGCCTAAACCTAAAGAAGTTGTAGTTTTATTGCCTAAACCTAAAGAAGTTGTAGTGTTTTTGTATAAACCTAAAGAAGTTGTAGTTTTATTGCCTAAACCTAAAGAAGTTGTAGTTTTATTGCTTAAACCTAAAGAAGTTGTAGTTTTATTGCCTAAACCTAAAGAAGTTGTAGTTTTATTGCTTAAACCTAAAGAAGTTGTAGTTTTGTTGCCTAAACCTAAAGAAGCTGTAGTTTTGTTGCTTAAACATGTTGCTTTTAAGCTTTACTCTCACTTTTACAATGTAGTAGGCGTAGTAGGCCCCCAATGATCCACATCTATGGTGTTTATAGCGACTGATAACGTCTATTTAATGGCCTGATAACAGTCGAATCGGGTGATAGGTGTCTTTTAAGTCCAGTAATCTGAAAGAATATCAAGACCTCCTCAATGTTCACCTCCAACAACTGCTGTTAGTCATTTTGCTCACATTTTCAGCCCACCAGGACTATACATCGGACATCGTTGGCCTGTCAGAGCTGTGCTGTCCCGGAGAGAAGCAGAGCTAAGCAGAGCGTCCCTCCCTCCGCCCTTGAGTCCAGGTAATCTGCCTGTCACATTATCTTGTTCTGCCGTCCCACCGCAGCACATCCAGCAGTCAGCGTCGACCTGTTGGCTCACATTTCCTTCCTGTTTACTGCTCGCTTCTAGCTGACCCGTAGGGGTCACGGCTTCATTGTGTGTCCCCTGGCTTGTGTTACGCACTGGCTTCCCCAACCTTGTCCCACTTTGAGCCGTGTACCACCCCCCTTCCACACACACTCACACACACACACACACACTCCCGTTCTCACTACCACGTCATGTCTGCAGAGATGAGGATCAGAAACTGATTACAACAGATACATAATGATCTAATTAGTGCGGCGTCTCTCTGTGCATGCCCAGTGAGACAACATTTAGTTTCTAAATGTGTTTGATTAACATGCTCTAAAATGTATGGACATGAAAAAGCAAGAGGAATGTTTGCATTATAATAGAAGGTAGTTTTAGGTTTAGTTTTTACATACCTTAACAGCATCTCTCTTACTTTACCTTTGCTCATCCTCACATACATAGTTGTCACTTGCAGGATCTCAAAAGCTTGTTTACACTTATCGAATGCTTGATCTCCTGTATTTTACAGTGAATGTTAAGTCTCTGGCTTTAGTCACATTGCTGCACTTTAATTGCAAAATATTTAATGATTTACACTAAATGATTTATGGATTGTTCCTTCATTGAGGTACACAAATGAATAGGGCTGTCCTCGACCAAAGAATTTCTCAGTCGACTAACACCCATACGACTTGGTTGACTAATCGATTAGTTTATTTAACTGACAGATCTACTTTAGTAGACTATATATATTTCCCAGAGATGTGCTCATGTGGAAATAAGTCATCCAGCATGAAAAAAAAGCATAAAACAATACTAACTGACTAAAGAAATCTTTGTGGACTAAGACCCAAACGACCGATTAGTCGACTAATTAACCGTCTGAGACCCACAATATACCAGTTTTAGTCTTTTTTAGGGGGGTCCAGGGGGTCTTTAGGGGGAGATAGCAGGTCAACAGTAGATGTCACATAGAAGTGGTGTACATCATCTGAAAGCTGGGAACCTGAAGATTAATTTGAGATGCAGCTCAGCAATGTGTGTCAAGTTGTTCTAGTCATTAATCTGTAATAAACATGAATGAATGAATTATTTAAAATTAATTGTAAAAGTGTATAAGGGTTTAGAACATTATGATAGAAGTATATGATTGTCATCCCCATGCTCTATTATGTCTCATAAATTGTTGCAGCAATTTTTGGGTTGATACCGTTTGTTACACAGATTTGGTGCTAAATTTAACCATTTTTTTACCACTCGAGAATTGATATAAATGACCAATAATCCCTCCAAAATACCGCATTAAGACACCAAGACCTTGAGGAAGACCATAGAAAAAGCCATGCTGCAACTGGATGGCGAGCACTTCTGTTGTGTAACCTGCTCAGAAACCCCCTTATTGCCAATCTAGCTAGGTAAGCCATCCATCCTCTGAATGCTCTAGGTCTCTAGTTTGTGGCTGTAAAGTTTCATGAGGCTGTGATTATCCCAGTCTGTAAAGGGGAGACTCGTGGGTACCCATAGAACCCATTTTCATCGACATATCTTGAGGTCAAAGGTTTTCTAGTTCCATATGATATCAGTACCTTCACTAGCTCTAAAACTGAACCTGCTACAGCCTCTGAAAAACAGTAAAGTCTGTCCTGATTGCGGGTCTCAGAGGGCTAAGAGTGGACAGCCTTAGAAATGACTGATATCGCCTGAAACGGTAACTAACTTTAACATATGAAATTGCGAATTAATCGGTACGGCTTCATCACATTTATATCACTTCATAGTGACAGTGAAATGTCTAATATGACAGGACACACAGCGGCAGTGTGGACCTGGCTGAAGAAGGAACACCTCTGTCATTATTGCAGCACATCATCTGAATCAAGCAGCAGTAGGTCTGACTACACATCCTACACTTGTGACCACGACCTCATGCTAATACCAGGGTATGCCCCATAGTTGTGAGCAGCTGTCTGCTGTAATAGTCAGGTTCTCCCTGTAATATACAGGTAATTGAAATGACACTAAGGTGGCACCACCGGGAGAACTCTGTATTTTGGCGCCTCTAGTGGGCGTGTAAATCGCAAAGTAGTTGTTAATTATAATCCCGTGAATCCTGTAAATGCAGAGCATGAAAGAAGCTATTCTAAAGTGTGTCGGCGGGAGGACGCGGAGCTGTGAGCTGCTCCGTCTTCTGTCTGAGAGTTTGTCTGAGCATAATAACTCTTCTTTAATATATCCTGAGCAAGCTCTCCTGAGCTGTATCAATGAGAGCTGGCAGAGGAGTACATGTAAGGCTAGCATCCTCAGCTATAGCATTCTGCAGAGTGTGCATCTTCTGCTGTGCATCACACACACACACACACACACACACACACACACACTCGCACTGCTGCATGTACTAACGTCTACCCTGATGTGCGTGCATTCATATGCATATTTGGGATTATGTGTGTTTGCATGGATGTCTGTGTCTGATCTCTTATTTGATTTTTTGCAAATGCATTGGGTTGTGTGTGTGTGTGTGTGTGTGTTTGTGTGTGTGTGTGCGTGTGTATGCGTGTGTGTGTGTGTGTGTGTGTGTGTTGTGTGTGTATGTTGTTGCTCTAGCCTGAGCAGCACCAAGGTTCAGATGGGTTTATTTACAAAGCTGAGGTCAGGTGTCACTCGATCCAGCCGCGGTGACACTCAGGTGGTCATCAAGGTCACCTCCTCTGCTTTTTTTCCTCTGTGCTAGCTCTATGAATCTATAAACTCAACCACACACACACACACACACACCTGTACTGTATATACACCTCATCAGAAACCCTGTGTTTTCAGGACACGTCTCACTTCTCATATAAGTCTCTTTTACCGCTGTGTTGGGTAAAGAAAACGGTGTGTTTGTTTTAGATGTGCACAGACTATATGAATTCTTGAGGGTTAATCAGATCGTCTTGTCCATGTGAAACATTTCAACGCCCCCTCGACTACCATACTGTGTATATGTGTCATCTCAAACCACATCTGAGTAGAAGACAGAACAGAAACATACAAAGATGTTGAATACAAATAATAAAAAATAGCCACATGATTTGGATTTTATTCTTTTATTTTCTCAGTAATTTGTTAAATTGTACATTTAGCCTATTTGGGGAATACAGCTTTAAGATCTGTCTATATGAAAAAAAGAAAAAAAGTGTGAAGGTGGATAGCTGTGGACCGGAGCAGCAAAAAAGATTCAAAAAGTTTTATCTAACCGGATGGAAAAATTATGCCTAAAACTATAAGAGAGCCCTTGAAGCAGTGGAGTCGGGGCGGGTTGGGAAGGAGAGATGGAGTCTAGTTGTTTAGGACCATGGCCTGGAACTCTGTGGAGAAAAGGAAACAGCAGATTATTTACCTCGTCTGTCTGACACCTGCCTCATTGTAACTCTAAAACGTTAAATTTAGTAACAAGACAGATATGAAACCATTAGACAGAGAGAGAGAGAGCATGGTGGTGCTACGTTTCAGTGCCACTGTGCTCTCGCAGTTAACAGCATGTCATTGACACGGTTTGTCTAATCGATTAAACAAATTCTCAAATCACAATTTGGTCGATAGAAACGTTGTGCAGATGTCAGTTTTGAGAACCTGCAGGACAGAAAAAGTGTTGTTGGACTTGCTGATTGTCTTACTTTAGTACCGGAATAAATCTCTCTTTCCCTGAACAGCCAACAGAATTGTTTCCTATAAGCATTGTGGGTTTTCTAGTTCACACATGCATGTGTTGCATATCAGATAGGCGCTTGTCCGCTCACCGTCTGCTCCAATCCGGCCGTCACTGTCGTCATCAGCAGCGCACAGGAAGCCCTTGGTCTCCTTGTCTGTCAGAACGCGAGCCCCAGGGGAAAACCTCTGGAGGAAAAACCTGGCACACACAGAGCCACAGACAAAACGTCAAGTTAGAAGTGACAACTGGATACAAGGCAACAGAAATCAGGTACTAACACTGAGGTCCAGTCTGTCCCAGCCAGAGAAGACAACTTCTAGTGAGACCACGTTAACGGTCCCCGTCCCATGTTCTAGCCCTGAGAAGTTGGATAAACTAAACGATGGATGAACATCCCCTTCACTGCATCCGTTCTCGTACAACAATATCATCAAAAAAACAGAATGAAACGTGATTATTTTTCCATGAAGACGTCTAAACTCTCCTTCCGTTTCAGGATCCTTTTGGCACAAAAAAATAAGAAAGTCTGAACTGGCTGCTCACTCACTTGAGCTCTTCCTCCTCAACAAAACCACTGCCATCGTTGTCCAGGATGCCGAAAACCTTCTTCACATCCATGGGGCTCTTCTTGGTGAGGCCGCACATCTGGAAAAACTTCTTGGGGCAGAAGGAGTCTGGTGCTGGAGGAAGGAGGATATAGAGAGCAGAGTCAGGAATCTCAAGAGTTGTTTCACTAAACTAGAATTAAGGCACCGTAATGTCAGCAAATCCTCAAACAATTTAAGTCAGTTTAAACTGTGGAGACAAGATGAATTTATGGCTGATGTGGTATCATTAGGTGTGATGTGAGTGTAGCCTTCTTGCCCAGAGGTTATGGAGAAAATATTGGTGATTGACCTCCAGTGATAACACTAACGGGATCATATCTGGTCTCTCTTTGTGCCAAATTGATGCTCATAAAATCACATAAAGCCTTAAGGTGTATATATACTTAACTTAGCCCTGTATGCATGCATGCAGGCTCTCATATAGAGACATCCCTATTGACTGCTGCAGGCTCCAGCACAAAGACTGTATAGAAGTTTAAAAAAAGATCTAAGGAAGAGAGCAATAACGATATTGGTGGAAGACGATACCTTGGCAGTCCTTGATAGCACTGTCGATGGCATCAGCGGAAAGGATAGATGAGAGCGACATTTTATTCCTGTAGGAGGAACAACCATGGTGAATTATTAACACATCTATCCAGGTAGCTATACAGCAGCAAAACCCTCTTGATAATAACTAGACACTGATGGAGAGCAAAGTGCATCCAGGTGAAACTGGACATTAATCTTAATACATTCTTATGAAAGTCAGATAATAATATGTCATCCAGCAGATTAAACATGATAGAAATAACTTTTACGCATGCAATTATTCCACCTGCCTCCGGATGTAAATGACTCTAGAGAATCGTTTAAAACAAATAAAAAAGTGAGCCACTTTCCAGTCAAAAAGCGACCTCCTCTGAGTGCACAACTTACCGTGTTCAGGTGGGCTGTTGGCCGGTCGGTGATCCAGTCGGAGAGGTGAGGCTATGTGGTGACTGCTGTCTGTCAAGGCGGATTTATATAGGTCTGATTGCGGTGACAAAAGGGGATTGCTTGAGTTACCTGTCTGTGGATCAAATTCTAACTGCCCGCCCCTGATCCAATTTCTCAGCTAACTAATTAACCTTTACTATTTATAACGCCCAGAGGAAGAGAGGAGAGACCGGACCGTGGACATCTGTAGAGCCCTTCCTTCTGTAAGAGCAAATTAAGTTAAAAAAGCGCGTTCTCCCCCCCTCCACCCTCATCCACCACCATCCACCAGCACTCCCTCCTGTCATCATCCCTCCTCCTCCTCCTCCTCCTCCTCCTCATCCTCCTCTCACCTCTACAATTATACAGTACAGTAAATGCAGGGAGGCTGTAATGGAACTGCAATCTCTCTCTCTCTCTCTCGCCTTTTCTCCCTCTCTTGCTGTTTCTGCCCCCCCCACCCTTTCATGCAGATATCCTTTTACAGGCAGCAGTCCCAAAACGAGCACATCTGAGAGCCACATCCCACTGCAACTATACGCCCCTGTTGGAGGTGAGTTATGGCACAATAAGATGTCAGCTGACGTTGAACCTTTCCCAGCATATTTGTGTCTCATGAGAGATTATTGAGTCGCCTAAGAGGTCAGCCCAACCTCTTTGTGTCTACGGTGTATCTCCTTCCCAGATCTGCTTTGGACATAAAACATGTAGTTCAGGTTCAGGTGACTTTATTTGTTTTGCAGCAAAAATAGAGGATGACATCCGTATTGACAATAAGGTAGAGCACAGACAAGAGACAGACACACCTAGTTGCTCAGACACAGATTCAGATTATTTCCATTCAAATCTAATATGACCCTGAATGTCAGGGACGCCGGTGCTTTTATAACCTTCTCACACTGACAGTGGGGACAGTCTCGCTAAATTGCTTTGTCAACTGTGCTGATTAAGGGCCGCGAGGTCACCCTCTCTGCTGTCGCTGTCCCGTCCAGCCTTAATGGTGATGATGATGCACAATGACCCAGGTATCCACATCATGCACCATTTAAATAAGAGCAGTCAGAGGTCAGTCAGGGCTGAGCTACAGTATGTTTCTATAGAGGGATTTGAGCATTTTGCTTTCTTTGATTCCAGTTTTCTAGAAGCCAGAGCAGCACAGTGTCCAGCTGCAAAAAATGCAGGTTGTCTTTACCGAGGACATTTGTGTCCTCCAGCAGGTGTGACACACAAACAGAGCCAGGGGTCATTAAGCACAGTCCTGGGAGAGCATTCACTGCAGCAGCACACCGGAGAAGAAGGTTATTCCTCTCCAGGATACAGCCTAAGGTTAGTTGAAGGTATATGCAGCATGCAGCAGTGTGTGTGTGTGTGTGTGTGTGAGGAGGAGACAAAGAAACCTTTCTAGAAGTAGTTTATGTGTGAACATTTTCTAATCAACTTCTAATTAATACATTTAAGTTCAATAAATAGTCAGGTCCCACCGAGATTTGAACTCGGATCGCTGGATTCAGAGTCCAGAGTGCTAACCATTACACCATGGAACCGCTCCTGACACTTGTCACCTTTGTAAATAGAAGCAAAATATGAAACTGACACTTGGGGATATCCTTCCAGAAGCAGAGGGGCACAGCAGCCCCCAGACAGATTCCTCACATCACAAGTTGGCCACTTTACGCGCTACTGTGCTTTGGAGGACTGGCGACTGTTGACAGAGCGCGCTCTCCTGCAGGTAAATGTTGGCCTGGTGTCATGATACTCTTAAACATTATTTAAAGGCCAGAAATTAGTTAGAAACCGCCTTCTTTCCGGTGATACATGATTTTGTTCCGGACATGAACTTTACGTACAGTGTTACGCATTCAGGATAGTTTTAGTTAAAGGGACTGTTTTTAAGAATCAGAATGTCTTGTTAACAGCGACACCTGTAGCCGTTAAGTCAACGAAAGTCAGCGTCGGGATCGTGCTTGTACTCGCTCTAAATAGACATGAACGAGCATCGCTCAAAACGGTGAATCGACACACGTCAGCTAAAAGCACAATATCACTCTATATTTCAGCTGCTTGGCAGTAATGTTAGCTGACCAGACGAAGGTCTCTCCATGAATCAATGCTGATCCTAGTGTTGGCTTTTCCTGCAGCATTTATTTCTGCACAACTGCCACTGTACATTCACTAGATATTCTCAGAGCTAAACTAACTCTTCTGCAGTGTGTAGTGAGCGCGCATGAATGTGAGGTAGAGCGAGAACGAGCGCAGTGTGTGAGTGAAGACAAGCAGCGAAGCAGCGGAGGGAGCAGAGGAGCAGAGTACAGCAGAGACTCCGGCCCTGGATACCAAAGCTACGGTCTCCCCCGCTTACTACGACAGCCGCCAACACTGTTTAACAGACGGGCTTCACTAGATATAAGTTTGCGGTTTTGGTGCTTCCGTGTAGTTTGTGTTGGAGTCTGAGTCTGAACAGCGTAGCCACACGCGAGCACTCGTATGCGAGCGCGCATTTGAAACCGACCCGATAGATTTATACCTGTATAAAGTTACAAACAGTTCCTTTAAAGGCCAGAAATGAGTTAGAAACCGCTTTCTTTTTGGTGATACATGATTGTGTTCCGGACATGAACTTTATGCACAGTGTTACGCATTCAGTATAGTTTTATTTAATGCATCAGCAGCATCCTGGCGTCTTTCATTATTGACTAAAAGCGTGTCTCTCCGGTGGTTTGTCATTGTCAACCCCTTCCTAAACCTAACCCCGGTGCCAACACGTTAATGGAGTAACTCAACAACCGGTGATGTCCGACAGGTTCTAGTGGAGCCGGACTCCTGAGAAACTCAATCATCTCCTCCAGAATGTGTGTGAGGAAGAGGAGGAAGAGGAGGAAGAGGAGGAGGAGGAGGAGAAGGAGGACACCGGATCGAGAGCACCCGGTGCATGATGTCATGCGCCAAGTTGATACCTCACAGCCAATATACTGTTACCAGGCGATCATTTATTCATTTACATTTGCTAATGCTCCATACGAGCCTCACTCCTGCATGGACATATAGACAGGCGGAGAGGACCATCCTCTCTTTTCAGCTCGGTTACTGTTTGTTTTTGGGGAATAAGACATTATTTAACTCTGTCAGACCCTTCCTGACCCTCTCTGCATTACTGCAACATGTTGCACCTTAGTCTCATAATCAGTATTAAAATAATGTTTTTCTTAAAAATAAGATCACATTTAAAATTACATTCCCACAAATTTTAAATGCATTTTTGTAGAATCTCACCATTGAATACTTACCAGTAATCAATCACTATTTTTAAACAATAGTTTCAAGAAGAAATGCTCAAAGTATCTTTTATTATTATCATTATTATCTTGTCCTCACATGTATTTATGATGAGTTTCCTGAGGGCCCCATAAGGCGTAAAGCCACGCAGGCTCCTCCTGCCTGGACTTCTTTAAGCGATGGACTCAAATGTCCAAACAGTTGTTTTTATTGCCAGATCATTTACTGTAAGGAGCGTCTGTCCCAACTTCTACTGTTAATGGACGTAACTCCATCTAGTGGCTGCAGGACGGAGCTGCAGAACTGTACAGTGTGGAGCCAGACTTCACCTTATAGTCTAGTGTGTGTGTGAGAGAGAGATCATTAAGTTGACTATTATGTTACCAGTTTGTATTATAATTGTCATTGCTTTTTTTTTTTCTTTATTCACTATATTTTGATTTGTTTATGGCAACACCAGGGCCGGCTTAAGGCGTAGGCCATATAGGCGGTCGCCTAGGGCACCACATTCTGGACATTATTGGCACCCATCCTCATTTTCTGCATTGAGGTAACACATGAAGAAACAAAGAAAGAAAGAAATACACTTTTCACCCCTGTACCTCACTTTCTCACACTTTTTCATCTACCTTTTTAATCTCACTTATTTGTTAATTAAAGTGTAAATTGTAGTGAAACACATTTTTTGTCTTAAAGCTTCAGTAGGTAGAACGTTTTTTGGCGTCATTGGGCAAAAAAATCCCATAATAACCTTTCAGCATATTGTAATTCAAGTGTTCTGAGAGAGACTTCTGCACCTCCTCATGGCTCTGTTTTCAGGCGTGAAGCGTTCCTATTGGCTGTGCTCCGGCTGCTGGGCGGTGCTTGGTATTTCCTCAAACAGTTCTCAACATTGCTGCCGGGTCACAAACTTTCTCATTTTACAGCTAAACTAACTTTTAATCATATTTGCTCCTTTTTTCCCCGCTGCAGCTTTAAAAGCATTGTGATGTCTGATGTGCGTTGCAGTTTATGGGGCTAGGGTTGGATTGGGTTGAACCCTAACCCCCCCTACAGTGGCCGCTATGGGGGGCTCCAAATCTGAATTTTGCCTATAGGGCACCAAAAGGGCTAGAGCAGATGTATTCATGCCAAAAAAGGCAAATTGAGTTGAAGAGAGAGAAAGACACAAATAAAATAAGAGTAAAAGCCCATGTAAGACCGCAGTAAAAGAATATTTATTCTTTTTTTACCGTTTGTACCTGGAAAGTGCATCATAGATTTTACAGTAAGCAAAATTCATATTTAAGACATGAACACAACCGAGCGACATTCACAATGATCATTTCTGGACAGTGTGTTGCATAGGAGGAAACGTCTCTTAAGCATAATGTATAAAAATTATTTATATTCAGATGAAAATGGGGGGAGGTCGACGTGGGCTTTGTTGTTCCATCAGGTGTTGTTGGTCAGTCGCCACTTTACTGCTTAACCATGGCAGCCCACTCTGCAGGGGAGACAAGAGGAAACACATGAGGTTGATGTTTGTTTATCTTTTAGCAACTAAACATCCAGAGGATGCTGTAAGCCAGTGGTTCCCAAACTGAGTTATTAAAGGGGGGGTCTGTGGAAAAGGTTTGGGAACCACTGCTGTAAGAGAGTTTGCATGAGATGAGCGTCCGTACCATCAGCGCCAATCTTGCCATCACCGTCGGAGTCGCCGGCCTTAAGGAATTCCTTGGTCTCTGCATCGCTCAGAGCGCGTGCACCTGCCTTGAAGGTCTGCAGGAACAGCCTGGAGGACAGACACACCGGTTAGTTAGTTCACGGACTCCCATTGGCCGAGACAGACTTACATCATTGAAAGCTTTCGATATAAATAGAAAGCAGTCAAATAGAAAGTTCATGTACAGTAGGCAGGTGGCTAAAGATAGTTTGACCCTGTGGCTTTACATTCCTTCAGTCCCACAAATGCACCACTGTTATTCACCGGGCTTATGGACATAATTGTTTTATGCAGCTGATATCAGAACAGAAGATGCAAGAATGTCTTTTGTATGTCTGATGTGTGGATATCCTTCAATTATATCAGCATATAAGCAACATATCGGCATCAGATCATATTGAATATTATCATATCGAATTGAAAAAGGTTTGGTTTTGCCCATCCCTAGTGGATAATCTGTTGTAGAAGAGTGTCTCTTACTTCAGCTCCTCCTCCTCAATGAAACCACTGACGTCCTGGTCAATGATGGCGAAGGCCTTCTTCACCTCATCGGCGGACTTGCCAGACAGGCCGCAGGTCTTGAAGAAGGTCTTGTGGTTGAATTTGCCTGCATCTGAAATGAACGCAGGTTGTTGTTATACTCAACTGTATCCACAAAGTAGAGCTGCACGTGGATGCTCCAGACACAAAGCCTAATACACACAGAGGGAATTGTGATTTATTTAGATAGTGTAACTTGAAGAGTCACCTTTGCACCCGTCCAGGGCTGCAGCGATGTCAGCGTCCTTCAGTCCTACACTTGCGAAGGCCATTTTGATCTGCAGGAAATCAAATGCAAGCGATTATTATACTTTTAAATGCATTATGGCATAAGTAATAATAATATCACATACTACTGTTGACTATATGGATTAGGGTTCACTATATTCATTTTATCTTTTAGAATAAGTATTATCATTAAAACAACAGAGCATTATCATTCTTTGCACAACAGCTGCAAACAAATTCTCAATTTTAAAATGATTCCAAATAGAAATAGATTAGAAATGAGTCCACTTCTTTCTGTGAGTGGGTTTTGGATGTTGCGTTTAAATCCTGTCGGAGAGGCTGAGACTGACACGTGCTCCCCTACTGCAGCTCTATAGATGCTGAGAGGTCTGTTTGACCAGTAATCCATTTCCTCGTGCAGCTGCTCCGGCAAGAAAAGAAATCTTTGGATGCTGCATTGCAGTGAAGTCCACATTAAAAGTTTTTTTATTTTAAAGGAAATCATCAGTGCTTTCTGAAAGATGCACAGCCTGTCTGCGGAGGATCCCAGGCTTTCCTTCTTTTCCTCCTCTCCCATTCAAACTCACCTTTGTGGTGTCTTTGCTCGGTAGCTTACAGATGATACAGACAGGTCTCAAGTCGACTGCAGTGATCTTCCCGGTGCTCCCGGTGACCTTTTTATAGTTTCACTCCATCGAAATCTGAGGCAGAAGATAACTGACACCGCCGAGGAGAGGGGGGTTGGTTGGGGTTAGGGGAGGGGAGGGAGGGGAGGGATGGTGGGAGGTGGTGGTGAAAATCCGTCCCGCAGCCAGAGAGTCGTCTATTTTAAGTTTCACAAATGAAGACGCTTAAAAGGTGCGTTTGAAGAAGTCTTTAATGTCCTCCTTCCATCGCTAAGAATAGGCCTGTGCGCACTGCTGAGGAGGACGAATTGGAAGTGCTGCTGGCACACAAAGAGGAAGGACAGTCTACGGAGGAGGCATGCGTTATGGGGCTGGAGTCCGTTGTTTTACCCTCTTTTCCTTTAACATTGTTGGTCTGGAAGACTTCATGATTTTACCAGACAAAGTCTTTCTTTCTTTGGCTACTTATATTGCAAATGTTCTTCTTCTTTATTGATATTGTCTACCTGATACCTCACAGCCACTATGAGCATGTGTCTTTTGTGTTTTTTGTCAGATGCATGTTGGTAATCTATACTTGCAGTCAAATCAAAGCACATAAAAGTCAGTTATGGTGCAAATTCCACATTTAAATCAGTCCCATTTTGACTGAAAACATATTAATTATTGTTCAGATTAGTCAAAGTGGACTGATTTGTTCTCTTCAATTGCTTATTATGACCCCTTTTCTTTGTAAATCCATGTATCCTGTTTCACAATTTGTATTATTATAAGAGCTTTAAAGGGAACGCTCATGCAGTCAAAGCTTTTTTTTGTAACCTCCAGACAAAGTAAAAAAAGGATATGCTGAATTTAAGTTTTTTTAAGTTTAAGAATGGTTTATCTCGACATTATAACACTTGTAAAGCTGAGACTGTCTGTGAGCTGTAGGTGGCAGCGCTGCCTTGTTGGGGTGAGGCTGCCGTCACTATGCCTCTCTCTTGTTTTGACCACTGGGTTGATGGTAACAAGCTCTGGGTGTCATCTGATAGGGCTGAGGGCTTTACCACATATTGCTGACTTGCAGCTCCCTGAGCATTCATAGCTTCTCCCTTCAAGTCTACCTAAATCAGACTTAAATTTGACTATTTAAATGTTATTTATATGCTATTTCCCAGATAAATGTTCTTTGAGTTGAATAAGAGCCCTTCAGATCGCTAAAGATTTGCGTCGATGCACCAGATTCAAAAGGTCCTGCTGATGCAACCGTGGCTGTTAATAGCCCTCCTGTTGCCACAGCACATCAACTAAGTGACTACTCAGCAGTCGGTGGAGAGAAAAAGACCTTGGAGCAGACCACCTAATTACACTATGTGTGGCAGCTATCCATTGCAAAACCTCCCCCAGATCCGGGGGAGTATATGAGAAAAGCCTAGGAGGCTGTTCCCAATGTGTTTACTCCCCTTCTCATTAAACAATTATCAAAACAAGTGCCGGGCACCTCCCGAGTATTCAAAACCCCCTGGCAGGTGGAGACCCATTTGGCACCTCAGCCCATTGTGTTGATGTAGCCGCAGCTATGTGAACACCGCGGGGTCGTGTAACCGCACAACACAGTTAGAGCAATACAAAGACGACTGTCCTGAAAGGAGGTAACTTTTAAACCAAAAGAGTATTTATTCCTGGTTTTCACTCTTCCTCAAAAGTGCAGATGGTGTTATACAGTTTGCAAGAGTCATTCAGAACATTTAACACATCTGAGGATAACATTCACAGTAAAATTATGTGTACCATGTTAAGAAATAATCCGCAGGCAACTCATAAATAAGATATAAAAAAATATTCTTTCAGCTGGTGGTTACGGAATCTTGCAAGGAGCTCGCCGTTCCATGAAAAGAAGTGGATCTTGGTCAGTGGAAATTTATGCCTTTACAAGTGCAGCGAACTCTGTGAAAGTAGAATGAGAGCGCCGTTAGTCGTGGACAAAATGTGAGATTCTTGTGTCATCATGGTGGGTTGGTGAGCTTATTGGACCCAAGCTCTGACCAAGACTTGTGCAGAAGTATGTGTGTGGATGTTTTAAATTGCATTGCAGATTAATCTTTCATGTCTCTCTGCTGTGTTCCGCTACTTTCCAAAGATGAGTGTGTGCTCTGCTCAGAAGAACTCTTACCATCGACTCCAATCTTGCCATCACCATCGCTGTCTCCAGCGGCGAGGAAAGCCTTGGTCTCCTTGTCGGTGAGAGCTCTGGCTCCAGCAGCGAAGTTCTGCAGGAACAGTCTGACAGGTGGACAAAAGAGCAGCAGGGGTTAAAACCATGTCACACTTAATCACTGTGCACAACGAGTATCCTTTAAAGCAGTCTGTGTGTTTGAGACCTTAAGGCAAAATAACGTAATATAATGTGGCCTTTCGTGACCTTTCTTTAGTTTTATACTTTTTTTGCAGTCCACTCATGAATAAGTATATTAATGTCCAACAAATATTTGCAATTTTTAAAACATTTTGTTTTCTTTCTTTAGCTTCTTCAGTGCAGTAAGTTGATAATTTGACCCCCGAAGCTATAAGACAAAATGTCCAAATGAGGAGAAACTGTTTTTTCTAAATACTAAACTACAGTAATATGAGATCTGGTGCATATTTTTGTGCGTCTCTCTTAAGTGTCTCTCTTACTTGAGCTCCTCCTCCTCAATGTAGGCGCTGTTGTCCTGGTCAATGATGGCGAAGGCCTTTTTCACCTCATCGGCGGACTTGCTGGCCAGGCCGCATGCCTTGAAGAAGGTCTTGTGGCTGAAGGAGTCAGCAGCTGTAACACACATATTTCAACACCATTAGCCTCCCTGACAGCCTACATACATATATACTGTATATGGACATCATTTAATTGACACTGAGAGTTCAGTGCATTGTGATCTCAGCCAATTTGTATGAGTTTTTTTATTATTAACTTTGCATTTGCAGTGAGAATTCACAATATGCAAATAATAATAATAATGAGGATGAAGTGTGTGTGTGTGTTTTCTGTTTTAGATAATGAAGCTCACCAGAGCAGCCAGCCAGGGCGGCTTTGATATCAGCATCACTGAGGAAACCAGCGAAGGCCATTTTTTTATTCTGAGGGAAGAAAGAAGACAAGGATCAGCGTTAGTATTAACATCATGAATCCCATACAGTATATGCATAATATTGCATTGCAAATATCCCTTTTCTTTTTAAAGCAATAACTGCTGATATTTAGCTTTTGGGAGCTTCTACTACTCTGAAGGCCGAACATACAGCGAGTTCAGAGGGTTTGTGTTTAAATCATCATATATCAAACATCATCTTCCAAGTATTAAACTATTCATCCTCTCGCTTCACAAGAAATGTTTTGGTAACACTTGGAAAGAATCTAGAAACATTAAAAAAGATAATCACTTGTTTGTTTTGGTATAATGAACTGCTTTAATGTGCAGCATCACCACTCATCATCATCATATATATATATATATTTTATGGGCTAAAGAGCTGCTCTTTGCCTCGGGATGTCAGCTCAGGCCTGTTCATCCCAACAGCTGCTATGACACTAAATAGATGATGCTCCCACTGAACCACAGCAACATGAAGCACTGCCACGGAGTAAACAACGCAGCTGGTGATGTCAAACGAGTCGATAGCTTTGGATGTTTTTTTTCCATCATTAAAAGAGAAAAATTGCGCAATTATGATCCACAAATGTCGATCCTTTGAAACCAAATGGCCACATGTTTTGGCCTCCTTTCCTCGTCCTGCATGTGGTCCGAGTAGTTTGTTTTTCTCCATTTCTCTCTACAGTTATAGTCCAAGGGGATCTCCTTATTCCCTTGTTCCTCCCAAGTACCAGAAGCCTTTTCTCTGCAGGGCACAACATCCAGACTCACCTTTGGGTTGCGTTGAGGGCGAGTGAAAACCAAGAAGGACTCAGGAGTGAATGCCCCCAGCACGCTCTCCATCCCTCTTATATATCCTCGAGCAACACCATTTACAGAGATTTGAGTCTCAGTATCAGGTATACCCAAGATGCATGGGTTTCGAAAAAATGTGTCTAGTAGTCTGGAGCTATTTTTAGGCGAACAAATGAGGATGCCACCATGTGTGCAGCGAGGCCTATAGCTTAGACGCGTGGAAACCTGAGCAGGGCCTCAGAAACTGCTGCTGCTGGTGAACTCATCATGTGCGGTGTTGTTTTTTAAATCTCAACATTCAAGATGTTGAAGTTTCATCTAAGAATATTAATGAAGTGGATGCGTGAGAGAGGTGATATGTAGGTCATGGGTCACATCCTCTAATTTTGTCTGTGAGAAACAAACTTAGGAGCCAAATGGTCGCATGAATGGGCTCCATGAGGACTCACTGCCAGATTTAACGGCTCTTCACTTTCTTAATGGCCTTACACATAAATCATCACTCTGAGGATATGTTAAGGTTGTAAATCTATGCGGAAGGAATGCTTAGATGCTGCATTCAAAGGTACTATTGCTTTCTATCTGCTTATATCCAACATAATAATAATTTATGATATTTTTATCTTTGATATGCATGCAGTGTTTGTGCTCAGAAGTGAATTAACTTAATTCACAGTTTATTATGAGGTCATTATGAATTGTTGGAGTCAGGCTCTTTGATTGTGAAGGGTTGGATTTGCATCACCCCGCCCTTGAAGTGGTTTCAGATGATATATAGGCCTTTACTGTATGTATCTGCTGTCCTTTCACATTCACTTAAAGTACATGCACACACACACACCATATAGTTCCATATGGTTCATGTGAATACCTCCGTGCATGCAGTGAGTCGAGTTTCAGGCCAACCCAGCGGCCAGACAGGGACAGACAGGTTGTTTGGGGCCTACAACCACCACCGGATCCCTGTCCTTAGTAGGCAATGCATCAATCATTCAGACTATTTTTTGTGCGTTTGCGTGCGTGAAGACGTGAACAAGTTGTCGACAACTCATTTTAACTCTGATTGCGCGCCATGGCACCAAAGCGCAGCTCATTAATAATGTTAAATTAACGCAGATATATAATTTTTTCCGTGTTTTTGTCAGCGACTGATGGATGTGTTTTTGTGGCCTGCTACATAACCTTTATGCAAATCTTAGACTGCTACCATTTAGCTCATTTAAACCTCATTTAAACTTCACTCATCACTCATCTCATGCAGTCAATCTCGGTTGTGTATAAATAAAATAAAGTTGTTGTTTTTTTCATATTTGTGGTGGATATTTCTACCAGTGGTCTGCAGGAATTCAGAATCCGTCCAGCAGGAGGCAGTAATGATCCTAATTATTAGGAAGGTGTGAAGATTTTTATGGGGAAGAGCCCAGAACATTTGGAGGCACATCAATTTAAAAAATGCAATTTATTTTCTCAAAAGTGGTGAAATTGGACTTTTTAATTCCCCCATCGTCACATGTTTTTAGGATATAAGCTACAACAAACCAAATGTTGGACAAAGAGTATATAAACATCAAGATTTATTTGTATAGCCCTTTACAATAACCAAAATGTACCCAAAGTGCTTCACGTTAACATCAAGAAATAACAAGAATAAAAACACAACATATCATAAAATCATAAAAAGGTACATAAAAGCATAGGGGAAATGTCACTAGTGCTATTAGGTATTAAAAGACAATCTAAATAAAAAAGTCTTGAGCTTAGATTTAAAAAGTACTAGGTCAGTGACAGTGCGTATATCAGGGAGCAAGAACTCTTTGAGAATCACCTTCGACTGGCTTCACCCAGGTATAAGTAGTTTAACAGTCTTTGTTGTAGCTGCATTTCCTTTTCTTTGTGGTAGTTTCCTTCATAATTCTGTCTAAATCTGCACAGCTTGTGACTTTTCCCCGTTGGCCGTATAGCGTATAACAAAGACAGGTTAACCTGCACTTGACCTACGTGATGACAGCCTTCCCTGCCTACTTCACAGCCATTGGATAGAAGCCAGATTTTAGAAAGGTCCTGCACTGGTTTGACTTTTGAAAACTAGAGCCGATCAAAATGTGGGACATCGTCTCAATATGTGGGACACCTGGTCATCCTAGTAGTGAATCAGAAGAGGCCTTTTCACAGCAGACATTCAGACGTGTTATTGAGCACAGGTGTTACTAATAACACTAATGATGGCTCTGCTTTATCAAGTGCTCCAGTGAGAGTGACAGTGAGCCAGCGTGCACAATACAGGACCCTGAAACAAAGCAGCTGCATAGAATGAAGCCTTCATTAATGCTTTTCTCACTGTGACAAGTCAAAATGTCTTCTGTGAAAAAGGCCTTTGTGGTTTTCCTTACCATCACATTTATCCAGTGACTCTATTATCGTATTACCAGGGCAGTGTCAGTAGTGTATAGCTGAGTCAATAGCACTCACCTTTATCCTGAATATTTATTGTTTGATACTCAGTTTTTATTCTCAAACTATAACGGTAATCGTGATTTTATGCTGCATATCTTTGTGCAAGATAATTTGGCGGAAAGTCTCTTATGATATACGCTATATCTCGTCAGTCATCTCTAACTTTTCTTATGGATGTAATCAGTGATGCAGGGACTTTATGCTCTGGAATAAGTTCATTTAAACCGCTAGATACCGTGGATGACACTATAAATACACTTAAAGCTGCAGTGCGTAGAACTGTATCTATACCATATCTATATCCTGACAGTAGTGCATGAGAGAGGTAATCTGAAAATAGTCATGTGCCTCTGTGTCCTCCAGTGTCCTCTCCTCGGATGTCCTCCGGTGTCCTCTGGTGTCCTCCGGCGTCCTCCAGTGTCCTCCGGTGCTCCTAATGGCATCAGGATTTCACAGACCGGAGGAAAACAACCAATCAGAGCTGAGCTGGAGCCTTGCCATCTCTGAGCAGCTGTCATGAGAAAGTTTGTGACCCGGCAGCCATGTTGAGATCAAGTTGAGGAAATACCAAGCACCGCCCACCAGCCGGAGCACGCTTTCTCATTTTACAGCTTAACAGTTCACTACAAGATGTTTCTGAGAACATTAGAGGAGAGAAATAGTCATTACAGTAACAGAATATTGATTCATATTTGATCAGCGCTGCCTAGTTTGACCGTTTGATTGGAGTTTGTGAGTGATTGACAGCTGCCTGTTGAATGAACAGCCAATAGGAACGCTCTCTCTCTCTGAAATGACCTGTGATTGGTCAAAGTCTCCCGTCATGGGCTAGACTTTTTAGAGGCTGAAAACAGAGCCATGAGGAGGTGCAGAAGTCTAGTTTTCTCTCAGAACACTTTAATTACAATATGCTGATAGGTAAATATAGACTGTTTGCCCAATGATGCCAAAAACATTCTGCCTACTGCAGCTTTAATTCATTGTCCAATAAAAAAAAAGAGCAGCACACAGTGATATCACATCTTAAATACATTTATTAACCCATTCCAGGAACCTGATTGATTAAAACACACGCAAAACTATAATATCCAGCTTTAACCGTCACACGTCTTTATTGTATCACATCAACGGGGAGAGCAGCAGGCAGGTAGAGAAGATCCGAGGTTTCTGGTCTTTGCATCAAACAATCTGGAAAATCAGGACTTCGAAATGAAACCCTGTTATCTTAAAATAGGGAAGGACAGCCGTGGTCAAAGACGATTATTCTGTTTACTTCAGGATGTCGTGGAACTCTGTGGGGGAGAAAAAGATTCAGTCAGAGAATCCTTAAGCACACAAGAAGTCATTGTCATACAACATTATGTTTAAATATGTTGACTAAACAAACTACAAATATACTTCTCTGCGCTGTTAAGAATGTCCCAGTAAAATAACAGTAAAGAACTGGCAGCAGGGTTGCCTTTATGTTACTGTAAAATTAACATTATTATACTGTCGCTGAAATTTACAGCTTTGTACTGTTAATGAAAAATACAGTTTTTTTTTATTAATTTCACAGTATTTTACAGTTAATTTACTGGTTAAAGATACATTATATAGCTGTTTTTTCACCTTTCTTTTACATTATCTTACTGATTTGTTTTAACGCACTATTTAGGTTGTATTTTTTTTACATACATTTGAATAAACATTATTTTTTGCCTAGATGAATAGACTTAGCAGGTTACAGACATAGGAGTCACACTAAATACAATTAAAAGCACTTGTTAGGAAAAAGGTTATAATAGACTTGTTGACACTTTTCCCAAAATGTGTGTCTCTAGCTGGCTACAAACACAGAATGCAAACCAGAACAACATGTGAATGAAGAACAATAAAGCTAATTCACTGATTTTACAATCATGTACAATGTACAAGCCTCACATGAGCAGATCAGGTCCCAGAATTAATAACATACTGCATGAAACTGTTACTGATGATACTTTAGACAGTTGATCAGCAGTAAAGTGCTTTTTTTTAAGAATGCATTATAGTTCAGTTAAAAAACGGCCTATGAGCGTATTTTAACAGGTTTTCTTTTGTATTAACAGTAAAGCACTGTTTTGAGCAATAACAGGTTAATACTGTTGAAATCCTGCTGTCAATCAACAGCAATTGTTTACAGTGTACTGTTCTTGTATGTGCTTTTTATAGACTGCAGTTTCAGCACTAATCAATGGACAGCTCCTCTGCACAGACGGCTCAGTTTCTCATCTGCTGACAGCTGTTTCCAGATGTTGTACATTCACCCACCGTCCATCCCGATCTTGCCATCTCCGTCCTTATCACCTGCAGCCATCAGAGCCTTGGTCTCGGCCACAGTCAGCTCCCTGGCCCCCGGAGAGAAGTTCTGAAGGAACAGTCTGACGGGTGCACGAAACAATATCAGAGATAAGTTCAGACTTATGTCATCGTAGACTGTATGTTTTTCTGATTCCATTTTACTTCCCCCCTCCAGGCCTTTCTGAGCCGTTTCAATTCCCCTCCCCATCATGTATTAACTGAATCCATTCAGTGCTGCTCCATTCATACAGTGACCTCTGCCTGTGGGCTATCACAAGAGAGTTACAACATAGATGAAGCACACTCACATCTGCATCCTTGCTCTATAGCCCTTAAACCACACACACACACACACACACACACACACACACACACACACACACACACACACACACACACACACTATCCTTACTTGAGCTCCTCCTCCTCAATGTATCCGCTCCTGTCTTGGTCCAGGATTCTAAACACTTTATTACTATCCGCCTCAGACGAGCCGGTCAGGCCCACTTGTGCAAAGAAGGACTTGAAGTTGAATGTGCCTGGAGCTGCATGTAGAGAGAGAGAGAGAGAGACATACGAAGAGAGCAAGAGAGAGTCAGCCAGATGTGCGAGTGAGGAGGTCAATCGCAGAATGACGAGAAAGCAAGAAAGGCAAAGGGCCTGAATAGAGATGTCGCATTTACTCATTCGCTCAGATGACTTTCATTCTTCAACCGATGACATTTACCAATATACACCCTGTAGCGCATCACGGTCTTATACCATCATAGGCTGTGTCATTATGCCATTGAAACAGTCAAAGCACACTGGATATTGCCCACGGGGTCGAATGCAAACCTAAATGTTAAAAGCCCTTCATTTATCAAGCTGTCCAGAGTGGAGATTCTCATCTAGGATGAGTTACCTTCAAGCACTCCACAATGATTTGCTGAATAAGACTTGCAGCCGAAATTATAAGATTTACACTCTGATTTAATAATCTTATAATAAAGGAGGAGAATCTTTAGAAATGTATCGCTAACCCTCATAAAACACTTTAGTTTTCCATCACTTCTCAAAATAAATCATAGAAAAACTACCTCCTTTTATTGGTACATGCAAAAACAGATGTTATTTTGCCTGAGCCACTGCTTACAGGGGGGGTTTCTTGAACAAAGGGCATATAAGCGCTGACATTTGGTTTTCGTCTGAGGGGCTGAGCTGCATCTGCCTTGTCATGCAAACATAATTGCTGGAGATAAATGATTAAGTGCTTTGGGATGCGAGGGCGGTATAGCTTGGTCCTCTCTGTGTGAATGACAACAACGTAAACACTTTGGTATCTGGGTGGCGACTGCTCTCCTGCCACATGGCTGCCTGGTTACCTGCAGGTCCCCACTGTGAACCACACATGCAGGTATCCCTGGTGGGACTGGGAGGGTGGGTTTAACACCGCCTGTCTGTCTCTCTCTGCAATATCGTGCTTTTATATTCACTTACTGTAAAGTCTGTGTCCTTGTGTTAATCATTACACGCTTGTGTGTCTCCCTGCAGCGTGCAAGCGTGCGTGTGCCGTCTGACTCACCTTGACAAGCCTGGACCGCAGCCCTGATGTCCTCGTCGCTCAGCATCCCTGCAAATGCCATGGTCCTTTGTAGCTGCCTGAGGGGTGCAAACACACACACACACACACACACACACACACACACACACACACACACACACACATGCACGGAGGGAATGCAAAGTGACAGTAAATGAAACTGGTGCAGGTGTTTACTGCTGTCAGATAACAGTCTCTGTCAGATACAAACTTGTGGATGGATTATTCCTCTGTGGGTATCCTTCAGATACATCAGCACTGTCAAAAAAACAAGGTGCTGAGTTGTACCTTTTATCAGAAGGGCTGTGCCATTTTGACAGTGAGGTACAAGCAGATTAACAACAGATATAACTCTGTATTGTTTTCTCAGAGAGAGAAACTGATATATTTCATCATATTACATGGTTTAAATCATGAAAATAATCCAAGCTATGTTTCACAAAATGAAAGAGAAAGTTTTTGGAACTTAAAGGTGCAAACACAAAGAGGGCTGAACATCCAATTTCTTTTATTTCCCCCTCTTTTAAAGCTAAAATAATTGAGATGCTTCAAGGCACAAACGCATACAGAGAACGGCCAGCCATCATCACACAAACATTGTTGTCGTGCACATGAATTTGCAAAAAAGCTTGGGTACTCACCGTGCTTCACCTCTCCGAGTCTGTGATGTGCAGAGCTCTGCTTCCTCTTTGCTTTGTGCGTGTATAAGCCACAAACACTCTCTTGCAGCTTCGTGATCCGGAGTGCAAGAAAGCAACCTGACGTATCTGTCCTCAAAGCCAGGGAGATTTCCCCCACGCCACAGAGAGCCTCCTCCTCCTTCATCAGTTAATCAGAGCAGATCATTTTTCCCACTCATATTGTTGTGCAAACTTGCAGGCATAAGAAAAAATACAGTAAAAAATAATGACACTCCAATATGATAATCATAAAAATATAATGTATTTTTACTATTGAAAATTTTCATAAAATGTTCATCTTACTTCTGCTTTTACAACTAATGCTGTTACTACAGTTTGTATTAATATTAATATTAATAAGGAATAATAATATAAAAAACAGAAGCAGGTGGAGGAAATGCAACATTTTTCAGTGCATGAGATGAATGAGATAATTATAAAATTAGCAATTAAAATGTAATAAAGCCACTGTAAACACATGAATATGCAACTGTCATATTGTAAGTCTTAGCTATATATAATAAAAGGGGAAATATGTGGGTTTGTCTTGTTAACAAGCATACACAGAGCATTACAGTAATTACATCTGGTGATCTTTATTGAGGTTTTACCACACCTCGTAAAAAATCTGTTATCTTCTGCTACGGCTTGAAAGTCATTAAAACAACATTATGTATAGGAAAACTTACAATTATATAGAGGTATGGCTTTATCAATAACAAATTGAAAAAATAGAGTTTAATTTTGTTTGTTTTGCTATAAGTATTTAATAATGTTCATTCATGTGAAATCACAAGAAAGAAAATTAAGTAATAGACCATGATGCTTAAGCCAGCATCAGTGCACCTGCCAAATTACCCTGTCCACCTATTATATAATGCTGCTTGGCAGTTTATGGTTGGCCGTAAATCCCCAAATAAACATTTATTATCGTCAAGTCATCTCTCTGAATCATTATTGCGTGCCTCACATGGTTGGCAAGTGACTGGATGTAAAAAAGAAAAGCTTCAGCTTTGATACAAAGCCCAACACATCACCGGGTAAGAGCTGCCCAGCCTGCAGGAGCTGTACACCCAGCGGTGCCGCAGGAAGTCCCTGAGGGTCATTAAGGACAACACACGCCTGTTGTCCCTCCTGTCCTCTGGTAGAAGATACAGGACCCCTAGGACTCTCATCAGCAGACTGAGGAGCAGTTTTTTCCCCCAGGCCATCAGACCTTTAAATATACAATTCATACGACACCTTCTCACACAAAAATATATCTTATACTGTATATACTGTATATGTTCTTAATATGCCCTTGTACAAAGTATTTCCTTTCATAATTGTAATATAACTTATTATTTTTAATGGAGCTTCCCAGCAAAAAGCATTTCACACGATTATACCTGTATAACCGGCGTGACAATAAACATCTTGAATCTTTTTTTTCTTCTGTAATGTTTTTTGTATATATTTCATTGTTTTTATTGCATTGTTTTCCACTGTTTGGTTTGGTTTTTCTGCACATTTTGTGTACTTCTTGTTGTTTAACTTTTGTTGTATTTTTAGAACTTTGTTAGTTTAGATCTTCCTTTTTGTTATTATTTTTTTTTCTCCTGGGGTTGGTGGGGGGGTCCTTTGTATGAGCCTGTGGCTTCTTGACCTCTCCTGACACATTTCTTTTTTTTTTTTTTTTCATTGACTGGATTTCGTGCAGTTTTATCATTTATAAATGAAATAAAATTGTTTGTCAGGTTTATTGGTGATGATTTCATATTTCTTTTCTTTTTTTCCCCCTCCTGATATTGGAGACTCAAGGTCCACTTACAATCTTTTACTGGAGCTTTTAACTACATCGTACAGTCAATATAGCTCAGTTTGTTCCCTACTTGGGTCACATAATGACAGCTGTGGCTTCTTGACCTCTCCTGACACATTTTTATTTATTTTTTTCCATTGACTGGATTTTGTGCAGTTTTATATATGTGCAAATAAAAAAATAAAAAAATAATAAAAATCTTGAATCTTGAAGCACTGGATTTACATGACTGATAATAAAGCTCGAAGCTGATTGGCTCTGCGTGTCTACCGCTGGAGCTATCCTTCGCTGTGATTGGCCGGATCACCTGTCAATCATTTGAGGATTTACGCCTCATTCCATGCTGTGACGTCGTACAGGAACAACATGGCGGAGTGGAGAGGAGCTGCTGCTTCATGATCGATTAATCTCTATTTATCTGTGTTCTAATCAATAACACTAAGACTACAGACACTAAATATGATATGTCGTGAGAGGTGAAGCCTCCTTCTGTCTCCATGGACACCGGAACACGACGTTTGACGGCTGTGTTTGCTGTCGTCAGCTGAAACTGAGTTAGCATCGAGATGCTAGCTGAAGCTAACAGACAGTAGCTAGCTGACGGTCAACATGCTGCTTTATGACGTCACACTGGTGATTCAAACTCGCGGTTTAGATTCAAATCAGACGTTTAGTGTTTAGGAAGACGATTCTAAGTTAGTGCAGTGATCTGAGGTGAGCTGGGAGGATGAAGAGCCGTGATGGAGGAGGAGTGTTGTTGCTGCTGCTGTCGGTGTTCCTGCTGTCTGAAGGAGCTCCTCTCCAGGATCCTCACAAACCAGGTGAGACAGATCATAACACACAGCTGTAATACTACTCCTCCTGTCTGTCCAGCTGCTGAAATAGCAGATGTTTCTGTCTGAGGAAGCTGCTGCTAATCAGCAGCTAAAAGCTAACAACACAGCAGCCTGGCTGCATTTCATGCTAACCAGTGAAGACTGTTATTACTAGTGTATATGTATATGCATACCTGTACTAACTGACTATTAGTTATTTGATAACACAGATAAGATAAGATAAGATGAACCTTTATTAATCCCTGGAGGGAAATTCAGGTGTCAAAGCAGCAACATCAGCAAACAGAGAACAGAAATGCAGGTGTCAAAAGTGTGTTTATATCATGTTTATTTTTGTTTATAGCTTATTTTGTATATTGGTAGATTTTTTTTTTTTTTATTATAACCTCTTTATCTATTCTTTTGTTATTATACTGCTTACTTGAACCAACAAAACAAAAGCAAATTCCTTGTGTATACCTCTTACACCTGGCTATAAACACCATCTGATTCTGATTCTGAAAGCAGCAGCATCAGCAAACAGAGTGAAACACAGGAGAGGTAAAGGTATACAAAAATTATAAAAACAATAAATAGATATATAAAAGATACACCATGCATACCTGTACTAACTGACTATTAGTTATTTGATAACACAGATAAGATAAGATAAGATGAACCTTTATTAATCCCTGGAGGGAAATTCAGGTGTCAAAGCAGCAAACATCAGCAAACAGAGAGCAGAAATTCAGGTGTCAAAAGTGTGTTTATATCATGTTTATTTTTGTTTATAGCTTATTTTGTATATTGTATATTGGTAGAATTTTTTTTTTTATTATTCTAACCTTTTTATCTATTATTTTGTTATTATACTGCTTACTTGCACCAACAAAACCAAATTCCTAGTGTTTATCTCTTACACCTGGCAATAAACACAATTCTGATTTTCAAGTTCAAGTTTAGTTTATTGATCACATACACATTGAGATGGCAGTGAGATTCTTTGTTCCGGTTTGTTTATCTCTCATCCGTGTATAATAGACAATCAATCGATCTCTCAATCAATTGAATAACAATAATGAATTATTTGGATTCTGATTCTGAAAGCAGCAACATCAGCGAACATCAGCAAATCCAGTGCTTTAAATCAAAGATAAGATAAGATAAGATGAATCTTTATTAATCCCTGGAGGGAAATTCAGGTGTCAAGCAGCAACATCAGCAAACAGAGTGAAACACAGGAGAGGTAAAGGTATACAAACATTATAAAAACAATAATAGAGATATAAAAGATACAGAGTGAATGGGGGAACATAATGTGTACAGTCTGTCAATAAATAACAACACAGCAGCCTGTCTGCTGCATTTGCATTTTTTTAATTTTTTTATTTTATTTAAAAGATACCATGTTCAAGTTCAGGTTTCAAGTTCAAGTTTAGTTTATTGATCACATACACATTGAGATGGCTGTGAGATTCTTTGTTCCTGTTTGTTACTCTCTCATCCTTGTACAGTTTAAAACATAAATGTCACCATTTGATGCACCGTACCAGATTATAGCTTTAAACTAATTCACATCTGTAGTCCCTATTCACATCTGTAGTTCACATCTGTAGTCCCTATTCAAATCTGTAGTCCCTATTCACATCTGTAGTCCCTATTCACATCTGTAGTTCACATCTGTAGTCCCTATTCATATCTGCAGTCCCTACTCACATCTGTAGTCCCTATTCACATCTGTAGTTCACATCTGTAGTCCCTATTTGATAACACAGTTAAGATGATAGCATTTCTGTCTATATGGACTGGTGGATCTTTTAATAATGCTTATAATAGAAAGTCAAAGCAGGTCATTGAAACTTTACTAAAAGCAAACTGGTAAACACAAACATTACACTTTTTCCTCTACCAGAACACATAAAATAATACTTAAAGGTCCCATACTATAAAAAAGGGAGATTTTCATGTTTGTTTTTTTTATTATAAAGCAGGCTTAAGTGCTATAGAAATACTGTGAAAGTATTGAAACACTCAATCCACAGGGAAATACACACAGCCCGTATTCAGAAACTCTGCATTTGAAACAAACTGTCAGGATTTCTGTCCATTTGTGATGTCACAAATAAACAATATTTAGACCCTTTACACAGATTTAAACGTAAACACTCTAAATATGTCCCAGTTTATTTCCTGTTAGCAGTGTATGTGAATGTCATCAGCTGACAGGAAGTACACATGGACCCAAGCTGTTGCCTAGCAACACAATTCCGTTGCAATTCCGTCGAAATGCGCTAAAACGGAGCGTTTAAGACAGAGGGTAAATACAGGCATATTCAAGCTGACAGTATTGATGAAAATAAAGTTTTTTTTTTAACATTATAGCATGTAAACACGTTCTAGTAGAAACACAAAATACAATTATGAACCTGAAAATGAGCATGATATGGGACCATTTGGAAAATGCATGATTTTAACAGTTATGTTTTCAAGGTTAGGAATATGCTTGAACATTTTTGGTTTAGGTACCCTGAAAGTGCTTGAATTTTACTCTTAAAAGCTGTATGAACCCTCTACTCATTAACCTAGTTTAATTGTTTCTGATTGATGTTTAACACAAATGAATTAACCTCCAGGTAGCTGCGATGTGTCTGAGTTAATATAGTACAGCCTATTGCACCTGCAGGTACCGAGATGTTAATCAGTCAGTGGGGTTGGTCCAGTCATTGACATTTAACCAAGTTTATGGGACAATAGAGTGGATGCTGGCCTACCAGCATGGAAACGCTGTTTCTTGTTTTGAAGTGAACCTTGAATCACCTCTTTTATGTGGATTATAGTGTCTTCATCACAGGTTGTGTCACGGGTGAGATCATTTGATTATTGAAGGATGAATCAAAGTGCATAGGCCAGTGTGATAAAAAAACTTCCCATTGATTAAGAGAATCAAACTCATGTTCGTGACAGAATTACAGAACCAGGAGGAAATCGATTGTATGAAAACAATTCAAATCCAGCTGTTTTACTTGGGACGCTATGTGACATTACCGGCTTCGTCCGAAATCACATACTATGCACTGCATTCTCAATATGTGTACTATCGTTCAACATACTTTTGTGTGAATAAACAGTAGTATGTATCTTTTCGGACACACCTAGCAGTAATTTACGTCGCCACTTCCTGAGAGCCTCCTTGCCGGTTGGAGACGTGTAACCATGGTAACCTGTGCCAACCTCATGTGACCCAAACAACAGTTTGTGAGAATCAAATTCTGATTAATTTAAAAAATATATTAACGCCTAGCAAAGTGGAATCTTATACTTACAGTTAAATTGAAGCGTTATTGATGTTACAGAGCTGTCCGTCAACAAAATATTTCACATACTGTTTTAGCGTACTAAATAGCATGTTAGTATGGAATTTGTGACACAACCTCAGTTTTGTAATGGATAATGGACCAACAGAAAACAAATTTATGACAATTACATTTTGATGACAATTTAATCATTAATGTTTTTCATAATGTTAAAAAAAAATAAAAATATTTGGTCGTTACAGCTTCTCAAAGATTATTTTGGTTTCCTTCATTTTACCACATTGTAAATTGAATGCTTTTAAAATATTTTCACTGTTTTCCAGACAAAACTTTGATTCATCAAGAAATGGTACACTAATTCAAGATGAATAAACTACAAAAATAATCACTTGTTGCAACCCTTATGTCAATACGTCATTTTTGCAGCTTCTCAGAGCAAGAGGCTCAGTCTGTCAACCTGTTTCCTCGTGAGAAATGAATAGATGCAGGCGAGATTATGCTCTAGTGAGGGTCGGTAATGTGTAACCATAACACATTCCGATCTTATCAGCACCAGTCAATGATTAGCAGCAGCGTTGTATGCTTATTACACTACAGCTTACAGGAAAGTCATGTTGCAATATGCTTTTTTATGTTTTTATTACACAGCAACCTGTTCTTTGCCCCACTTCCCCATCTTCATTTTCCAGTGCATGAAGATGTGTTAGAGTAATGCTTGATTTTTTAAAGTTTTGATTTAGTTCTCGGGTTGTGGGTGAGATCACATGTAGAACAATAACTGGAAAGTCACTTGCAAAGCCGGTCTTCAAGTGACGTGCTGTGTTTACACACATCAAACATGGGTAACGGTAGATAGGTAAGCTTTAACGGAAGTGTCAATGTTTTAACTGGTCATGGTGGACATTGGCCTTAACCTTCCACTACATTGCTCAGTGATAACTTGGTTACCACCCAAGGCTGTAGGGGATGCTGCTTTTACAAGAATTGCACTATTGACCAGTCTATAAAGTGGAAATAAATGATAATAAATAAATATAAATATGTACAGTCTGTCGATAAATATAAATACATACAGTCTGTCAATAAATACAAATATCAGCAGTCTAAATATAAATAGTGGAAATATTTCTAATTTCTAATTGAAAATGACAGAACTAATGGATTCTTACAAGAGCAGCCATAAGTATTGGCTCGTCATTTGATCAATGAGGCTTCTTATCTTAGCAGCCAGACAAATCTCAGCGAAACCCAAACATGTCAGCCAGACGATGCCATCCCTCATCCTGCACACAACAGAAAGTACAGACACATCATCCACTGTTGTGCACACTGGTGGGTGAAATTTGCAAAAATGGGTCAGCTCCTCCTCTGCGTGAATGCCTACTGAAATATGCAGTGGAACCGAAATAAGACCTGGCAGCTCCCTGCCGTATTGGTCCCAAAAACCAGTTGAGTCATTTGGTGGGGCCTGCCAAGTCATAATATGAACCCATGACTCAGATAAGGCCTAACCGAGGAGAAGTGATCCCATGTAGAGCTGCCGTGACCCGGCTCCTGTTTGGTCCTATCTGACTGCTGCTGCAGCCTCTCTGGGAGTCCTGCACGGCCGGGAACCCTGTTGCTCTGCCCGAACAGACGGGCGGTGTGTTTGTATCTAAAAGCTGCCTGCAGTTACAGCCAATGTTTTTTACAGGATTGTTGTGAAGTTAAGCTTTATTAAAGCCAATTGGAATCCTCTCTCCCAGTGACAAATACTCATTTTGTAAGCTATAATTGTCGCATTTGTGAAAAATGGGCACGTATTTTGGATCTGACTGCAACAGGGCTATTCAATTTTGGTTTATCATAAGCTTCTTCATGATGTTGCAAAAATCTTGGCAGTCTAGATTTATGAAACATGTGTTTCATATCAGACGACATGGTATCAGTATGATAGTGGCTTGATCTGATGGACGTATAGTTTTAGAAAAAAACTCCATCTTCTGCGTGGCATCGTGGAAGACCCCAGTCAGAGGTTTCCCCCTCTCAGTCTGAGGCTGTGGTTGGTACCAACCTGGGTGTGGTGGTGGGGAGAGTGGGATGTTGCGTGACATGGCAACAGTACAGTAATGCAGTAGATATTGTTTCTTGTTGTAAATGTTTATTGAGGTTTGACTTTTACCTAAACTGTAAAGTATCCGTTGCTCTGTAACTCACCTGTTCAATTAGCAAAGGTCCAAAATGAGATTTAGACGAATTAATTTTGATTTATTAATGCACGCTAAGCTAAGCTACTGCCTATGACTCTCATTGAAGATTCAGATTAATTTCTCTTCACGTGAAAGCATTTTCTGCAC
Organism: Sebastes umbrosus; assembly: GCF_015220745.1. NCBI lineage: Eukaryota > Metazoa > Chordata > Actinopteri > Perciformes > Sebastidae > Sebastes > Sebastes umbrosus. The sequence goes on along the minus strand of NC_051282.1, from coordinate 29,321,104 downwards.
ACAACCTTTTTTCACCTACTGTGACATTCCCTCCAGACATTGTTAATTCCTCTGTGTTGCACCCTGCATATATTTTCCTCTTCTTGTGCTGCTGTGTTTGTGTCATTTGTTGTAGTGTAAATATTGTGTAGTCTGTGGTTTTAATCGATGCATGTTAAGCAGATTCAGTCTTTTAGGTTGGGCTGTGTCAGCTTTCAGTTCTCCAACGGTTTTTGGCAATGCAGTGTCAGATATTTAGTGTCAGTTATCTGTAAACGTTGTCGAGCAACTGTGGGCTCATCTGGAGGTAATACAACAAAACTATTCAACCATCTTAAAAGAAAGCACCCGAAAGAATATGCCGACAGTCCTTCACTCCGGGCGGCTCAGCCTCTCTTGTCAGCATCCCACCAGACAAAAACAAAACAGTTATCATTAAACTCAGGTTTTAATCTGCATTTTGAAATCATAGGCAATTTAATGTCTGACTGTAGTCCAGTGGTGCTGTTAAAGCCTCTGAACACCCACACAGGTGTGTTCAGTTATTCTGGCTGATTAGACCTCTGCTCAGGTTGAAGGCCATAAAGGTGTAATTTGTCCCTCCCCAACAGCTTCAACAAAGCTAACACGAGACTCAGGTGATGACGACAGTCCGGAGTAGAGGTCTAATCAGACAGATTAACTGAAAACACCTGTGTGTGCACACAGAGGCTTTAAAATAAAACTGTGAAACACCGGTTTCGTCCAAAATCACATACTGTGTACTACATACTCAATATGTGTACCATCGTTCAACATACTGTTGTGTGAATAAACAACAGTATGTATGAGCAGTAATTTACGTCGTCACTTCCTGTGAGCCTCCTCGCAGGTTGGAGATTTGTAACCATGGTAACCCGTTCCAGTCTCATGTAACCAGAACAATGGTTTGTGAGAATCAAAGTCTGAATTAATTTAAAATATATATTACGCCTAGCAAAGTGAAACCTTATACTTACACTTAAATTAAAGTGTTATTGGTTTTACAGAGCCGTCCGTCAACGACCATTATGAATGTAACTGCCGCATTGCTTTGTGGGATATTTATTCCGCCGTTGCAAACTGTAATATTCACTGGAAATAGTATGCAATTTGCGTACTCTTGGTTCCATACTAAGGTTTCAAAATTGAGTAAAAAGATTGCAGTTTAGATTGTGGATCGTTATTGCGATTACATAGATTGTGGTGATATTTTTTGGCCAGATTGCCCACCCCTAGCCCATATAAGACTTAACAAGGCCCATCACCTCCCTTCTGATGTCGATGTGCAACACTTTAATTTAACAGTTGTATGTACTCAAATCCATTAAGAGCTACATCCACGAGGCCTGCGTCCTCACGATGGACCCATTTAATCTTTCATTCCTCTTCTCATCAATATTTCAGACACATTTTCTCTCTTGCAGTCTTTAGCACAGAGGAGAGATTTGTGCACGTAATCCTGTGGAAGCATAAATCACTTACAAAATGGTGTTTCAGCCAGGTATTTAAATCATTTACAGCTTGCATCACAGTATTCCTTCTCCTTTTACTTGTCCTAAATGCCAGGTTACCTGTAGTGTGAGCGGGATCTAGAGTCGTAATGTTGTGATGTTATTTTGATCATGAGTAAAGAGACCAGATTGAGCAATCCTGTCTATTTTTGTTGGTGATAGCTTGGCGTACTGCGGTAGAGACATGAAATGAATCTCAGTCATGGCTGACATGTTGGATCATATCTAATGCTCCCCAGGGAGATAAAGTGATTGCTGCTCAACTCATCTGCCCCCTGATGATTGTAGTAAGATCACTGCTCAACCTGTTGTTAGACTACCTTTATTTATGAATTGGGGAAGGCTGCCAGATTAATTAATTTGGTTTATTCTGAGGCAAGGGTTTGGCTGAAGTGACTCGATAAATGAATAAATGTCATTAAATTTAGGAAAAAATAATATTACAAATAAATGTAGCCATTAATTAATTGATAAAATGTGACATATATTGATATTTCTGTTTTTTATTTACTTCTTTATTTATTTATCTTTGTATTTTTCCCCTGTAACCCTTAACAATATGGTCATTGGTTTAGGCCATGTCAATGTGGATAAATCTAAAAGCATCGTTTAAATGTAAAAACAACATGCATCCACATTTTCAGGGAGATCTCTGCACACTGAAACGCCAAAAAGGTAGAAAAATAGCTAAATCTTTCACCTCTTTCCCTTGACAAACAACATTATGCATCACAGCCTTCATCTGGTAGCGAGGGTGACAGACACATCCCCGTTTCTCTGCTCGCTTCCTTCTTGCAATGTTTCAAGAAGGCAGAACACAGTTTAGATGTTCTCATTGACATTCAGTCGGCTTTCCATTTCTTTTGACATCTGCATTCATATTGAATAGATTTATCAGGAAGTGTAGCTCGGGATAACAATAATTCCTGCTGTGCTGCTGCACTGAGAGGATTGTTCAGTTCACAATTTTATGCTTGTGTAATCCTCTAACAACCTCAATATAAAAACAGATTAATGATGACACATGTATCGTGGGATAAGCTACTCAAAGAGTTTTGGAGACGATTTTTTTCAACATTGCAGGGCTTAGACTGATACCGATACCCAGGCTTTGGGTATCGGCCGATACAGAGTACCGATCCGATACCAGTCTTTAATTAATAAGCTGTATGGCTCACTGTGTGGAAGTCACTGTTCTTTTATGTGTACGGCAACATCAGGCTGGACTTAAACATTGTTTTCTTAGCTTTTTATACAGCAAAATGTAACAAATAAATATATATATATTTTTTTATTTATACAAATTTAATTTGTATTTATTATTAAAATAATAAATTGTACACCATTAACTTGGAAAAAAATCTTCAAAATAAACAGAATTTGTATTAATTATTAAAATAATAAATCGTACACCAGCAACTTGGTAAAAAAAAAAAATCTAAAATTTACAGTAATTACAATTCAAGTGTAAACCTTTTTAATGCAGCAAAAAAAATGTCATCTGATTTCATTGATTTCATTGATCCCATCTGGAAAAGCATAGTTTGTATATTGAAAAAAAATTCTAAATGGACTCCAACATTTTCAGACTTTTATTGTCATACTCAAGTCTGTTGTTTTTCTCCTTCATGTGCTGATGTAAAACCAACTAGAAGTAGATTTGTAGTCTGGATGTTGGATGTATTCAGCACCCGCCTTCATCTGTCAAGAATCTGTAGTTCAGCAGAAGGAGACTCGGTAGGTGTTGCTTCTCCCTCTAGCAGACAGGATGTACCTGACAAGCTCCAACCAGTGGGAGACAGAATAAACACAGGAGGGAAAATGGGGACACAACACTCACTCACTCACACACGCGCATGCGCACGCACACACACACGCACACACACACACACACACACACACACACACACACACACACACACACACACACACACACATCACGCCAGTTTGGATGTAGCACTGAGATTATGTTTACATTCATTACAATGTGATACGACATAATGAAAGCACAAAATAAACAAATCAAACAAATTGTGTGCACTCGCATTCGGCGAGATTCACGGGCGACAATCCAACACCGTTTCTGGCTGACACGGAACAAAAGTGACATCCGCAAAAATACATGCCAGCTTCAAGTGGAAGGGATTGACTTGACCGTCGTCTGACTGTTCACTCACATGCAGCAGTCGTGACTACAACAGACAACAGTGGCTGGCACTCACACCTTTCAAATGAGCAGTGACATTTGTTGCACGTGAATACGAGGTGGTGAAAGAACGCGGTGACAAGCTCACACTCGCTGCCAACAAAAGAAACAATAAAAATCTGTTATAAATCTCTTTGCTTGCTGCCTACTTCAGCACACTGTTATTTCCTGTGATAGCACAAGTTTTTATGCTACACAGGCTGGAATGAATCGGGCCTCTATTTAATGTGTTTTTTAAGCAGTCTCCAGAACAACGATGTCGGTTGCACTAAATTGGAAAGCCTCAGCTGTGTGAGTGTTGGTCAGCATCAGTGTTAGTGAGAGAGCAGCAGCTGAGCAGCGCAGTGGGTGGGTTGCAAGGCTGCTGTCAGCCTTGACACTCGAACTGCTGGGCCAGCAGCATCCTCACCGGCGCAGACTTAACACCTGCTGTCACCACCGCTGCACCATCAGCTGCTTATCGGCCAGAGGAAACCCCCACAACTGTCTGCTTGAATGGCTGATGAGGGGTAGAGGTTGGGCGGACTGGTCTGGAGAGTCACAACTGTCACGTCATGTTGCATGCAGAAATTGTAAACCTTAAGAAAATCCACTGCTGTCACGCTCAGTGTTACACTGCAGTGGAGTTGCTAGTGAAAGATTTAAGAGCACTGTGCAGTTTATTTTGGTTGTTGAGCTTAAAGTACCTTTGTTGTGGGTGGATTTAGAAGAGGAGCCAGTACACCCCTGGTGCGTGGTATCACTGTCAAACACACTTATGTTTATGCTTGTACCAAAGCTTTCAGGTGCCAACTCGTATTCTCTTCTAAATTAATTTTGAAGCACAGCTATGAATGTGAATAATTCAGCATAGTTTTACAGCTGTTTTTTTTTGCTCATTTCAGGTGGAAGCACAGGGGACACGCTGTCTGTCTCTCTCTACCTGTCCCTGGTGGTGTCACTGACGGCACTCGTGTCCTTGGTGGTGCTGCTGGTGAACTGTGTGACCTGCTGCAAGGAAAGGGAGATCAACTTCAAGGTGAGAGTCGTGGCGGGCAGGTAGCCAGACGGACACAGCTCCACCTGCTCCCATGCAGGCCACACCTAATGAATACATGGAGTGTAGTGGACAGGATCTGTGAACTCTGCTGTGAAAGATATGCACTGCAGTATTGTGTTGTAGCATCACACCAAGCCTGTTTTCATCCACTCTGTTTTTGTTGGCGCAGGAGTTTGAGGACCACTTTGACGATGAGATTGACTTCACTCCACCGGCGGAGGACACACCTTCTATGCAGTCCCCAGCCGAGGTGTACACCCTCGCTGTGTCCCCCGTGGCCCTACCTGGACCCCCACACCTCCAACCTCCCGTCCGCATCACAGGTCAGACACATGCACACGCACAGACAAATAGATGTATAATGTTTTTGAATGGCTGTGTTTCTGTCGCAGTTCTTTTTAGTGTCTATTTTTAGATTTCCCTTCAAGCCCTTCTAAAACATTTTTCCGACGTGACCTGACGTAGGTTTCTGCAGGATGACGCCGCTACATGTACAGTATATATACACCCTTATAGTCAGTGTATTAACGTTACATACAATAACTGAGATGAGGGTCGGCACGCTCCCAGTTTGGAGAAGCAGACAGGAGTACCGACACTGAAGCTAAGCAACGTACTGCTGTGTGGACGCCACGTTAGTTTGGATCCAAAAGTCACACAATAACACAAACAAACTAACCGATCAATGCAGCTGTAGACCAGCAGCTCCTGTGTTCTGCAAGGTAAAAATGACTGTTTTTGTGAATGTGGTCTGGTAGCTTTGAAGACTGCGATATAACTGCTTCAGTTCCCTGTCGGAAAGGGCTGTCTGATTGAAACTTATATCGCTCTCTTCAAAGCCACCAGACTACCTGCACAAAGCAGTAATTTTAACTTGCAGAGTATACATACTACTAAACTAACCCATTCAGTTATTTCCATACCTTGCACAGCTAACTTTGACTCAGCTATTGCTAGTGTTCACATTATTCATAACCTTATTGATTATCTTCAATTAGCTTACTTTGGTAACCTACGTCACTGCTCTTTGCAACGGCTGAGTGGGCATTTCTATTTTAAAAAATAGGAACAGAATGCAGGTGGACCCGCCCTTTATGCTACATATTTAGGAGAATATTTGAAATATTGGTGTATTTTTTGTGAGCTCATTGTCATATGCCTTTTATCATGTAATTGTGTCATTCTACAAGAAAAACTCATCTGATTGGGATCTTAACAAACCTGCACTACCTGATATTATCCAAGTCTGTTTTTGTCACGTCTCTGTAAAAACCCATTTGTGATTTAAATAAATCTGAGGTTTGGATAGACCTTTTTATTAAAATCACCACAGTAATCAGCAACACATGTAACTTTTCCAAAACTCCACATGAAATTTGTTAATTGGTACAGTCTTGATTAACAGTGTTTTGTGGTTGGTTTTACAGATGGATCCACAGGCCTCCAGGTAGCACGTCACAGTCTGAGTTACATCCATGAGATCGGCAATGGCTGGTTTGGCCAGGTAAGACTGGTTTTCTTTAACCCTCTGAGACCCACAATAGACCCGTTTTAGTCTTTTTTAGGGGGGTACAGGGGATCTTTAGGGGGAGATAGCAGGTCAACAGTAGATGTCACATAGAAGTGGTGTACATCATCTGAAAGCTGTGAAACCTGACGATTAAATTTGAGAAATTAGAAATAAACATGAATTAACCGCATGGTTATTGCCCCAAACTGCATGTGATTATCATAAAGTGGGCATGTCTGTAAAGGGGAGACTCGTGGGTACCCATAGAACCCATTTTCATTCCCATATCTTGAGGTCAGAGGTCAAGGGACCCCTTTGAAAATGGCCATGCCAGTTTTTCCTTGCCAAAATTTAGCCCAACTTTGGAGCGTTATTTAGCCTCCTTCCCGACAAGGTGGTATGACACGGTTGGTACCAATGGATTCCATAGGTTTATAGTTTCATATATCTGTAGCTTCACTTGAACAAGTGAACCTGATAGAGCCTCTAAAAGACAGGAAAGTCAGTTGAGATCACCCGCGATCCCGCGAGTCTCAGAGAAAATAGTAAGGGTAATGTTTGGTTGAATATTTTTATTCTATATGACCTTTAACTAGAGAATGCCGAAGGTGGCTGCTTGCGTCATCTGTGCCACAGGCTGGATGAATTCTCTAAATCTGTTATCACTGACGGTTTATGCACATGTCCCCTTCACCTGTTTTTACTGCCTTTCCTGCGACTCATCTTAAGGTGGATAAGTGTTTATACATGCTCTCCGTATAATCCTCAACCTGACCAATGGAATACTCATCCTTCCCCCTCATTGTTCACATCTGTTGCCTTTCAACCTTTTTTCTCTGCATTTTTTTGCCTCTTTCAACATGTTCAACATGTAGAGACATAATGTCTCTTTTTCCTCTGTACCTTGTTTGGCTTAAAGTGTCCTCATGTATCAACAGGTCCTTCTGAGTGAAATCTACACAGATCCAGGTGGAGCCAGAGTGGTGGTGAAGGAGTTAAAAGCTAATGCAAGTGCCAAGGAGCAGAATGATTTCCTGCAGCAGGGGGATCCATACAGGTAAACGGATTATTATTATTATTATTTCTCAGATGTTTTTAATCAGATGATCTTTAATTCCAATATTTGATTGATTAATGAGAGTATTTTAGATTTCATTACATTTGTAAAAATGAGCGTGTGGAAGGATACGCACACAGTGCAGGTGGACAAAAATAGCGATATGACATCCCTGTAATGTTAGCAGCACCCTCTACCTTTCCTCTCACACACTGCATCCGACTTAATCGCCTCTCAAAATCCTACACCTATTATTTTAAGGTGTTATTTCAAAGCTTAATTAACATCAGTATTAACAGGCTTTGTGTTGTTTTGTCTATACAGAGTGCTGCAGCACCCAAACATCCTCCAATGCCAGGGACAGTGTGTGGAGGCCATTCCCTTCTTGCTCGTCTTTGAGTACTGTGAAATGGTGAGTGGACACTTGGCTCTAGAATCTGGAATATACCATTAAACGCCCTTTTTTAATGTACAAAAAGTTGTTGATTGTTTGTGACTCCAAGAAAAATTGTAGCCAAAATTGATAACATTACGTTCATGTGAATGAAACTATAAAATCTGCAATCTTGTTTTGTAATATTGTGCACAACAGGCAGGCTTTGTGTCCTAGTGTCGAGGGATTGAGAGATGGTTTATTTTCTGCTTCATTAATTGAGAAATCTGAGAATTATCTCATGTCAGTCTGTAAAGCTCACAAATTCATAGGGCAAGCCCCCTTTTAAATACCGGCCAGCAAGCACGCGTAGCTGACCTGCTCTAATGACCATCTGGACTGAAAACCTACTGTCTCAATCCCAAATTAGCCCCCCTGTGTTCATCTAAGCACATTGATGTGACTCAGACTCTATCGTGGCAGCTGATTTATCCCCTGTTTCTCTTCACCTATTCTGGGTGGGCCGGGCCCTCACTGCTGGGAGCTCCCTCCCCTTCCTCCCTTCCTCCCTCCCTCCGTCCCTCCCCTCCTCCTGCCGAAGTCGCATAGCTAGTCTAAGCCTGGGACTTCTCACATTCCCACCTCACCCAGTAAAGCAACAGGCTCCGTTTACGCTCCTCTGGTGTCAGCTCCTCCACCAGTTGCTGTGTTTGTGCATTTTTATGGTTCGCACCTTGTGCATGTTGGAGACTGTCTAGTTCAGTCTAAAGTAAACCAAGCTGTTCCTAAAGAAACCTACAGGTTGCCCAGGTTACCTAAAAATATACGCCACCACCGCATTGGTGTCTGTTTGATTTATCTCAATAGGACAAACCTATCAGATGAGAAGTACAGTAGCTTTTTGCACCATGGAAAACCTGCACATTTTAATGCAATCCAACCTGTAGTAAATACCTTACCTTATTTGAATGCAATCCAACCTTTAGTAGTAAAAACCTTACAGAGAGGCGTTGAATCAACATTTGAGGCTGTAGTTTGTTGTAGTTTATTTACCCCCTTAAGCCAGTTTTACTTCCTGTTTTTTGGTCAACGTTCTCAAACAGAGAATGGGGGTGTGGTTAACAGTCAGATGTAATTCGTTACCATGGCAAACAGATTGCATAATTTTTCAACCCAGTTCAGATGAATTTACTGTTTATCAGACCACAAATGAGACAAGAATTAGCTCAACAACACCGACTCGCTTTCACTCGCTCTCTTCTTCCCCGTCTGTCTGCTGCTGCTGCACCGAGCAGCTGCACTCCGGCCACAGCGCACCGGAGGACGGATAGACATGTTGCAGAGGTCCGCTGTTTGAAATGCAGTTTCAGGACATTTTGAAGGTGCACCGTCGACCAGCTCTCGCCTCGCCTCAGCTCGGACCTGTTAAAGGCCCACAAACCTCTGGTATCGGCTGCTTTCCGTTAATTTATCAGTCATATTCTCGTTTAGCAACAACCTTCTTTTTTTTTTTTTTTTGTACTTTGAGCACAAAATTAAGTTATTTGTCAAAAAACAATTGGCAAACAGTGTGGCTAATCAATTTAGTCAGGAAATGACTCTAATAACTATGGAATATCATAGAAATGCCAAAATATACTGGAGGGGGTCTTTAAATAAGCAACTGTTTGCTAACAAGTGATGATATGTCAATGTTGTGTTAACAATTTGTTTCCGCTGACCCCAAATGAATGCGTCATCAGTCACTCACTCAGTTTACAACCTTTACTTTTCATCTCTATGCGAGTGTCCTGTTGAATCGGATGTCCCACTCTGGCAGATATAATTTATCTGTGTGTGTGTCTGCATGTGAGTTTATCAGACCCAGGTGTGTCTGGTTGGCAAAACGCCACCCACTTACGGCCTGATATCAGGATACAGGATGTACAGAATCTGAATTTTATGTAATGTATTAGTTGTGTGTAAATGTGCAGAGTGGTAGAATATTTTCATTTACGCTCCTTGGATGTTTTGAGCCACATTTTATTTGCTCACAGAAAAAAAAAAAGGAAACGCTTTTCTGCTGTTTAGGTGACACAAACGCTCCGCTCCCCACCCACCTTGCCTTCCCTCTAGTCCGACCTGGTAACATGTCCGGCAGGGTCCAGTTTGGCTCGTCTTACCAGACGTTGCATAACTTTGTCGGGCCGGGGGTATTGTCCAGCTGCCCGGGCCTGGCCGGTGTCCCGGCATTGTGGTCTTTCCCAGCCAGCTCTAGTAACGTTTCTGACAGGAGATGGAAATGAGTCAAAGCGAATGACTTATCACAAGTGTGTGCGAGTCATTAGGGAAGATTGCGTGTGAAGACCAGGTCCTGTTTGTTGAAGGTGATAATGTGTGAGGGGAGCACAACTGAGTGATGTCTATGCTCGTTATCCCGCGCTGGATAAAGAGTTTTGGTGACCTCATCCAAGTGGGATCTTGTCTTACACAATACATGTTTTCTTTCTTTCAGTACATGTTCCATTTACACTATTTAAAAACGTCCAAATGACGCATGAAGCGTTGAACCTGCTTTCATGTTGGATTTAATGTGTAAGTTGACTCGTCTGTGGTCTCTTACTACTTCAGGCCGTGTCAATCATCCCCTAGATGCCCGGAACATGAAATGTGACACTGCAGCTGCGCAGTGGACAAGACGAATCCCAAAACGCCAATATACGTTGACGTTTGACAGCCCGCGCTGATTGACGGTGTTTTTTTCGTCCCGTATCACCCGTGCCGGGTAACCCTGACTCAAAGCATTTTAGACATCAAAATACATCAAGCAACTGGTGCAGGGGGCTGCAGAATGTCACATACCACAGCGTGAGTGACAGCTTCCAATGTACGGATCTCCTGCCTGGTGCCTCGCCAAGACGTTAGTCAGACCCCTCTCTGGTTCAGGGTCTCGGACGTGAGCCAGCTGACTTCTGGCTCTCCAAAGTTGTTGATCTCCTTCATTTATTACGGTCGTTAAGGCAACAATCCCCCCCGATGGAAGTGCTCTTTATGTTACTACTGTCATGGCATTTATTAAGTTATACATTACTGACCATGCTCTGCCTGTAGGCGTGTTGGGCTTTACAATTCACCTTGTGGGTAAAGTTGCCCTTATGTGGCCGGTGTCCTTGTTTATTTCTGGAGGCTGTTATATAAATCATTCTTTAAATCTGTTGGTCACACTCTTTGCCTTGGTGGCTATGAAAAACCATTTTGTGTTCCACCTTTTAAGTGCTTTAACCCTGGATTTCACTCTTACAAGTAAACAAACTGATCAGAATATAGCCTGCTTCTAGTACGGACGACTTAAATAGCTTGAATTATTTCACATAACTCGATCATGTGATGTCGGAGCCAGACATGAATCGGTTCGTCGGGAACTTGGTACATTCTTGTTTATTAACGGGTCAGACACAAGGCCTAATTGTTTTGGCCTCTCACAGTTAACGTTGTTTCATTAACAGCACTGAAACCCAGAACTAATCACCTGCTGCGGAGCCTTCACAAATAAAGACGGGCAGAGGGTATCACTTACCATACATTCAATATAGCTCTTCTGTGAAGACAGCTTCTCAGAGCTGTGTGTGTGTGTGTGTGTGTGTGTGTGTGTGTGTGTGTGGGTGTGGGTGTGTGGGTGTGTGTGTGTGTGTGTGGGTAAATGTGGTCGAGTATGCTGCTTACGTAAGACGACTGATCTAACTTAAGCTGCTTGTAGTGAGATAGCTCCGGGAAAAGAAAACCCTTTGTAAACACACAAACATGCGTACTCAGTAACTGCATGTGATTTGACATTTTTAACAAGAGTGCCTCGTGTATTCTGTGAATCTGGTGTGTGTGTGTGTGTACGCGCAGTATGTTCTTAGTAGCTCATTCCTCAGGGGGAGCTCCGTTCTGCTCCAACTCTGATGATCTCAAAAGCACACATAACATTAAAGGTGCAGTGTTTAGGATTTGGCGACATCTAGTGGTGTGGTTGGAGATTGCAGCCAACTGAGTACCCCTCCTCTCACTCCTCCCTTTACAAGACTGCGGTAACGCGAGCCGCCGAGTGCAAAACCGTGGTAACGCCGTTCACCTCGCTCGGAGGTCATCCTTACCATAATGACACAACTTTAGGAACAACGGAAGTCAGACGGCGGCAGGCGGTACCACGGTTTAGCACTCTGCGACTCACGTTATCGCAGTTTCACAAGCGTGTCGGAGATCTACGGTGGCCTTCAGGTAACGTAAAAAAGGTGAAAGGCTCTCTCTAGATCCAGTGTTTCATTTGTCGGTTGTGTGCTACTGTGGAAACAAAGTGGTGCAACATGGCGGAGTCAGTGAAGAGGACACGCGTCCCTATGTAGATATGAAGGGCTCATTCTAAAGCTTTGTTTATACTTGCGTGATACACCGCGGCGCGGGCCTCCGTAGACGACTACGAGCATGCACAGAGGCGTTTATGCTCAGCGCGTTCGTCCTTCGTTGCAATATGCCCTGAAACGCCAGGAGGCGTCCAAAACAGAATATTCTGTGGATAAGCAAGAAGTCAACGATAGTTACCGGAAATGAAAAGGAAAAGTCAAGTAAACACTAAACTCCGACGTACTGTACGTATTAAAATAATAAATCGTTACACCAGTAACTTGGTAAAAAATCAAAAAGTATAAACCTTTTTTAATGCATTGGTCAAAATGTATGTATAATGCTGACATGTTTATGTACATGTATGTAAACATACAGAATAGAATTGAAAAGCTCGGATCCATTGTCAGTGATATCCGCTCCAGCTATATGAGTCAGTATCGGCCCGATATCCAATCCGGTATCGGTGCATCCCTAGTTCCAGATGTACTTTCGTATATTCTGTCATAGCGCTGTGATCAATCACGCTGGTGAGCTACATTCTAACATAAGACTCAATATCTCCCTCTGTATGCCTGTGTCTGTTTATGATGTCGGGGTGTGATTAACCAACTCTCAGTTCCTTGTCCTGCTACCCTCACGGGACCCCTTGTTGTTTTTCTCTCCTCCTCCCAAGGGCTCCGAAACCCAACCAGACACAACCCCGTTTATTTCACCGTCCCGAGCTGAACTCTTTTATTTATAAATCTCTGTGACACAGCATAGAGGTCCATTAAATAGCGTTACCCTTATTTGGTCCTCTCACACATCCGCAGTGAGAAGTGCTGAGGAGACAGGAACAGCAGAGCCTACTGCCCCCGTGTGGCGGTCTCTGCACGATGCAGTTTAACTAGCACGGCTTGTCCAAGTCCTCCTTTAATACAAATATGATGCTGCTGGATTTATTGAATGTTTCTGTTTGATTTCAGTGAGCTAATACAGCTGTGTTTGTGTGTTTGTGTATGTTTGCAGGGGGATCTGCGGGGCTATCTGTCTCAGCAGGATTGGATGTTCAGAAACGCTGAGTTGCTGCAGCTGCAGAGGATGGCCTGTGAAATTGCTGCCGGCGTCACTCACCTTCACAAACACAACTTCCTGCACAGGTAGCACTTCACTTGAGCAAGCTCACAGGTTTTTTAAACCCACTTAGCTAAGCATTGTGTCTCTGTTTGCCTGTGTAAGAATACAGCTGCTGTTTACGGTAACGCTCACTCTCTCAACATTGCGATCACATGTTTTAATTACGACCTCTACTCACAGACGATTTACATTTTTCACTGAGCCAACATTTTGTATTTTTCTGCCGCAGTTTAATTTATTAGATTAGTAGTTCTTAATGAAATAGATAATTAAGACGTAGTTCTCTTTACACTTTTAATACAGAAAGAAATAACTGAAATTGGCTGAAATTTCATATAACATTAGACAAATATTGCATCTTGGTCAACACATAAAACACACATTGCTTTCTTAAATGTTTGGATTAAAACATACTAATACAATTTCACTGTTTTACTGCGCACGGTGTTTGATGTAACTTGACACAAAGCTCATAAAAACTGATTGTAAAGACTTGGGTCAACTGTTAGTTTTACTTTAGTGCTTACTGTCCAACCAGTCTCAGGAGTACCAGTGTTCTCCAAAAAAGGTGTGTACAGCAGAGAGGCCGCGTTTCATTTTCATTTTTACCCCAGCGGATACTGGATTTTCTGGCCGCTAGCAGCCAGCGAGGAACAGGGGGGTGTCGGGAACGTGTGGCTTCGGGGGGAAACATACGACGCTCGGCTCATCTCATCAGCTCTCTTTTGCATGCTCAGAATAAGCTCAGAATAAGCTCGGGGGGTTCCAATTACACAGCTCCCATGCATTGCCACAGTGTCAGCTGTCCGCTGCCAGAGGGATATGATGATTCTGCTCTTTGCATGTAAAAGGATAGCCTCATATTGGGCGTTGTGTTTTTAATCCTTGTTACAACTCAAAAGGGAGTTCTAACAAGCATCCCTCCATGTGGACCAATTTCATTTGCAATCGTTAAAATATTTCTGTGGCACTTTTTTGTTTAAAGGGCCTCAAAATAAAAAGGTTGAGCAAGCTGAATGATCAGTGAAGCCACATGCTGGCAAAACTGATCGAGATGTGATTGACGGTGCGGCGCCACAGACAAAAAAACCCACCTCAGGGGCAAGTGCTGTGTGGGCTGATAATCCAAAGAAGCTTTGCAATCATGCAAAGGGGGAGAACGTTGCCGCAAAACATCAGAATATAATCTCATTCATAAACTGTGAAAGGAGGTTTTTCTTTTACGGTAGTGATTGCTCTACTTATATTTTCAGTACAAGCACTGCCAAGGTTGTCTTTGGAGGAGATCACCGCCACCGCGCCACGTATCAGCCTTGTAGGGCTAAGATGTTGGGCCCATTTCCTTACTGTATGTCAGGCCCTCAGCCAACAGCAGGGGGACATGGGGACAGGGGGATAGCGGGACAGGGGACCGGAGAGTTTAAAATAAATCTCCATTTATCTTCCAGAGGTTTCAGTGGGGCTGACAGCCGCTGGGCCTCATGTACACGCAAGAACACTGGTGTCAGCAGTGTTTGTTGTTAGGTGGGTAAAAGCGACTTGGAACTTGCGCACAGGGAATGACGCGGAGGCTGAAGGGAAACCAAAGCCTGCCTCGTCTTTTAAATGTGAATTAACCACCATATGTCCTGCTTAATGTGCAGAGGGAGCTTTTTACGCCCTCTCCTGGCAGCTTCACAAAACGTTTCTGTTGTTCTGTTTCCCTCCAGAAACTATATCCTGCGTGCTGTATACACGAGTCAGGAATAGCCTCTGTATGAGTGTTGTTGCAAGGTGAAGACAAATGACAGAAGTGTTTCTTATAGTTGCCAAAGTCATTTGCTTGCCAGACTCCTTCGCCCTTGTTTACTTGTGAAGTAATCTTAAGGTTAAAGGGAGATTCCTTGTTGATCTTGACACGATTGATTTTGTATTCAAGTGTTTTAACTTTGCTTTATAAACACTAAATAACAATGCACAGGCTCCACATAACTGGCAAGAACAAGCACCAGCTGCATATATTCATTCCAGCGATGGTCACAAACCTGCGAACTTCATAATCTGGTCATTTTGTAAAGTATCTAATCTATCCAGATGTGTCATGCTGATGTTGTTCTCTATGCTCTCTCACAGTGATTTGGCCCTGAGGAACTGCTACCTGACTGGAGATCTCACAGTCAAAGTGGGGGACTATGGAATCGGGCCCTACAGATACAAAGTAAGCAGAAACCTCAATTTAAATGTATTTTCCGCATAGAAATGTTGTTAATTACTGTATGGAACTGCATATCCTTCACCAGGAGCCGGTTACACAGAGATACTGTACATTAGACTGGGTTATTGACTAAGACCAGTTATAGTTTTACTCCTTAACAGGGTTGGGTGATCATTTCTATTTTCATATCGTCTAGTCGTGATTACTCAAGATCGCCGATAGGCAGGGGGTCATGGGAGGACGACGGGGTGGGGGAGTTAATCACAGCACGCCAGTCTGACTTTCTGCAAGAAGTACAGTTAAAGTTATGTGAATAAACATTTATAAAGGAGAGTGAGCATTTCATTTAAAATATTTAAACATGAAACAATTTATTTAACAGCAATGACTCCCCTATTCAAACAACAGGTCCCTTTTTAAAAGTCTCTGTGCTTGGATTCAGATTCAGACTCAGATTCAGACAACTTTATTGATCCCAAGAAGGGCAATTCAATTCACAGCTTACCCCAACACAAACACAGCAGGTAAAGGACAGCAGATAAGTTAATAAAATATAATAAATAGCAGTAAAAAGAGAAAACAAATAGATAATAAATAGAAATTGTTACATGATTTATCATGTAAGGGAATTGTCAATAAAAATTTTACATGAAATGACTACTGTCTGAGTTTAATAACCTGATAGCAGAAGGAATACAAGATTATTTTGGTGTGACAATATCGCAGCATCATGTTCCGTTTAACGTTATTATCTTAAATATTACAATCCAAATCATATCCATAATGTTAACTACTCCATATGGAGCACAGAGCAAATGTTTGGTGAGCAGGCACATGGAGAACGGTGTCAGATCCACGGAAGAGAGACGGCAAACTGGTTTGTAATTAAGGATTTAAAATTCACTCATGCTATGAATGCACAGTAGGGCAGCAGATACTTTACTGGATGTGTAGTGTTTTCCACTTTGGATTTAACATGTGAGGGTGCAGGTCGTATCCACGCGGTTTTCTACTTTTTCGTTTCGACTCGCTGTGGTTTGCTTTGGTTGATGGATACGGAATGGATATGACGTCATGTTACTCAGACTACAACAAAAAAAGCGGTAACTTCCTTCCACATTAACTCAAATGAAGCAAATATATCGATTCTGGCATTAAAAAAATCAATTTCAAAATCGTAAAAAAAAAAAAAATCGCGATACATAGGTGAATGGATTTTTTTCCCACCTCTGATCTCTACACTTGGATATGATGGATAAGAGCTACTCCACTTGCAGCCAGCTCCAGATGACCTCACAGAAGATAAATCTGTTTCATCGTAGGCTGTGCAGGTGTTTGGCGTGTTTCAGTGAAGAATGGAGATCGTCTTCTCATGCAACCGGACCCGCTGCATGTGTCCCAAGGCAGTTCCGTCTGCTGCATTCCTTAAATACTGCTGAACCGTCAGTTTGGCTGTCCGAATTTAATACTCATAAGATAAGGTCACCCATTGAATCTATTTCTGTAAGGAAAGGAAGAGTGCACTGCCTCAATGAGAGACATTAAACAGTCAATGCTTTGTTTCATGAGCTGCTGTTTGCACAATTATTTCCCCCCCTAAAAGTTACAGTTAGTAAAAGTATTAAACACCGTGTGTGACTGAATGTTTTCTTAATGTTACTATAGGAGGATTACATCATCACCGAAGATGATGTGTTTGCACCCCTTCGCTGGTTGGCTCCTGAGCTGGTGGGCGAGCGCCATGGGGGTGTGATTACCATGGAGCAGACCAAGCCCAGTAATGTGTGGTAGGTACCAGACTGCAGCTTTTCACTGACACTAGAGGACATTTAAAAAAACAAACAAAACATAACTCATAATGACTGTGAGTGAACCTGAATGTAATCCAAAATGTATTTTAATCTTTTCATTAAATAATGTTATGTATACAAGACACGTGAACCATATTTGAAGACAATAAGTTGCTGGGAAAACAAGCCATTCCTGCAAATACAAGAGCTTGTAAATCACAAACAATCTGGATCATTTCCAAAAGAGGAGAAAAAAAGACACTGACACTGCACCAACTAAGCATCTCTCCACACGGCACAGTCTTTACAGCCCCTCCCTGACTTCATGACTCATTACCCAAATGCTTTCCGGTCATTAATTGCAGACTTACGTAAGATTTTTGTCCTAATAGCCAGATAAAAATATGTTCATAATGTTCCCCAACTTGTTTAAATTTGGCTCTTGCTATCATCGCTGCCTCATGAATCATGTAATGTATTCATATAGCCGTTCTGTTTTCGTGGGTTTGGCTATTCATAACAGCTCACTTCATGAAATGTTATGGTTTTGGGTCAAGAGGTCAAGGTCTTTCGCTGTGTGCGCACGATAACTTTTGTCCTGCGGTGAATTCCAACAGCTATTTTCTCCTCGATTGTCCGTAGGGCCTTGGGGGTCACGTTGTGGGAGCTCTTTGAGAACGCCACTCAGCCGTACCCCCATCTGTCTGACCGGGAGGTTCTCAATCATGTCATCAAGGAGCAACAAGTGAAACTCTTCAAGCCACAGCTAGATCTTCCTTATTCCGACAGATGGTGAGATGTCTATTAGAACAAATTACAAACAAATAGTATTGTAAAATAAAAGATGTTAGTAGTATTGTGTAAATCAGGTTTTAATTGGCCATTAAATATGTATCTTATCTGAAAAAGCGATTTCCCCTGTATCTGCAGGCACGAGGTCCTGCAGTTCTGCTGGCTGTCTCCAGACAAGCGGGCCACGGCAGAGGAAGTGCACCGTTTGCTCATCTACCTGCGCATGCAAGGCCAGAAGGACATAGAGGAAGACTTTGATCAACGCTGGGACGCTCTGAAGCCCAACCCCACCGCGCGGCAGACCACCGTCAGCCACTCCTCTTACCCAATCTTGGAACAGTTCGCCGACGACGCCCTGCGACAAGAGATCGACGAAGTTCTCACCGTCACCGAAACGAGCAAAGGTCTCAGCTTTGAGTACGTTTGGGAGGCGGCCAAGCACGACCACTACGACGGCAGCCACGCGCGTTCGGGCATGGACACCACGTTGAACTATCACAGCATGTTCTTTCCCGTTTCCAGTGAAGACATCCGGGCCCGTTTCCCCGATACGGCAGCCAGAGCGGCGGGCGCAGAGAGTGGCAACACTCCTTCAGGGATCCCCGGGATTGTACCAGTGTTTGATGCACAGAAGCCGTCTAATGGAAATGAATATTACATCCAACTAGAAGAACAAGGGGAGAGCACCGTCGGGGAAGATGGGAACGGAGGGCAAGACATGGACTTCAGTTCAGGCCGGCAAGACTTTGTCGTTCTCCAAGATGTCCGTCTGGATGAGTCCAGCACCGATGCTGATTTTTTCCACCAAAGTATCGACTCCAAGGATTCCTATTTACCAGACAGCCACATCTGGTCGTCCCTGGAGAATGACAGTCCATACCACACCAACATTTTCACCGAAGGGGGGTCCAAGCAGGAGGACTCTCCTTCCTGGAGGCGGAGTTTTATGGAGCTTCCAGAGCGCAACGGCAACCCTTTCCACGGAGGTGCACCTTTAGTGGTCCAGGAGGCGGACACAGATAAAAACAATGGGGATTCTTTTTTAGGGGATTGTTCAGAAGCCCCTCACCTGGTGGACTCTGTGGACGTGGAGGGGGAGATCACAGACATGAAGAGGCTTCTGAACACTGAGAAACTAGCTGACAACTTTATGTTTCTCAAAGACGGGAACCTGATGAAAGACGGATCGAGCTTCTCAAGTCCACAGGAGAACTTTCTTCTACCTGGCCGTGCCCACGAACCGGAGGAAAGATTCAAAATGAGTTCTTGGGACAACCTCGAGAATTTAGGCAATTTACTCGCAGCAGACAATTATTTAAAACCTTCAGCAAGTAGCACATCCTCAAGACAGGACCTTTTAGACTCTCCAAGTACCAGCTTGGGCGAGTTATCCCCGTCTCCTGTAGAAAATAAAACACTGGTGCCTTTCATTACAGTGGTCACAGAAGATAACACAAGCAACCAGCTGCCAGTTAGAAATAGCTCTTCCACCGAAGACCTCGGTCTACTGCAATCCTCGGACAGAGGTGTAGACTCTGGTTTCGATTCTACCTCAGAGAGGTTTGAGGTTATCATCAGTCAGACTGATGGCCGCGCCCCCGCGTTCTCTGAAAGTGCCACGACAGACTCAATGTGCACAGATGCCAAAATCCCCAGCCTTGAAGATGACCTTGGAACCTCAAAGGATAATGCCCAGCCCGTAGGAAGTAAAGCGCCTGAAAACCTGCACCTCCAAGCGTTGTCCTCAGACAACGGACACGGCGAAGACCTCACCAGCAACGATCTGCTGAGTGAACTCATCGAGGATGCGGATATAGAACTGGAAACCACTCTGTCTGACCACGAGGAGTCCTCTATGGATACTGACGGGCGCCCTGTCGTCAGATCTTCTCTATTGGTCTCTGGGCCGTCTTTGGACCAGATCAGCCAGGACAGTTTGCTGGAAGACAGCATGTCCACCACTCTACCGACTGTAGATAATTCAGCCGAGACGCCAGACTCTTTAGACTCTCTCGACATCCACAGGCTCGGCGAGCAAGGTGAAGAGCTGAGCGCTCAACTGGCCCAAAACAAACTCCAGCCTCCGTACAAAATATCAGACAGCGGGTACGAGACGGAGAACCTGGAGTCTCCCGAGTGGAACTCGCAGCCCAACGTTAAAGACCAATCCCCTGTAAAAAACGGCATGAGCGTCGCCAAAGAAGAGGAGGAGACGGAGGAGCTTGCAGCTGCCACAAATCTGGTTCCACCTGAAATCATCATCTCCGAAGTAGAGGGCGTGCTGGACGCTCACAGCGAGGAGGACACCAGCGAGGACCAGCAGCCAGATCCTGCAGCTCCCGCCGAGGAGCCACACATGGGCAGTAATTACAGAGACTCGGCCTACTTCTCAGACAACGAATCAGAACCTGAGAAGAAGTCTGAGGAAACGGTCGCGGGAGCTTCTGGTGAGGTCACGTGGCTGAGGAGCTCTACGGAGGTGGTCGGCGTGGCCGCTGGAGGTCCAGCACTGGAGGAGGAGAGAGATGTAGATTCTTCATTTTCTCAACAAGAGTCTTCTGAAGCTGATGGAGAAACACCCGCGCCCACATTACAGGAGGCAGATTTAGATATCGCAGAGCAGCGCGAGAAGGAGGCGACGGAGTCTACCGACAGTCATGATGAAGACAAACCAGAGTCATTCATCACATCTCCTGATCAACCCGTCCCGTCAGAAGATCTGGAAACTCCACCTCCTTCTGTTGCTCCATCTCCGTCGAAGCCGGCGCAGGAGAGCTCAGGTCACGCTAAACTAACCCGGACCTACGCCAGCGATGTCCATAAAATAAGAGAGCCGGACGTGGAGGGGCGTTACCTGGCGAGGCGGGAAGCCTCGGGTTTAGACGGACACGAGGACGGCGTGGACGCGGACGAGGAGGACGAGAACAGCGACGACTCCGACGACGACGTCCGCGGGTACCAGCTGCACAGCTCCAGCTCAGACAGCGAGGACGACGCCGTGCACCCGGTGCCGCTTATTGTCTCAGATGACAGCAGCTCAAGGAATCTGAAGAGCTTGTTGAAACCCACCACGCTGAACGTCCAGGCGTCGTCGGCGTTCCCGCTTCCTGCGAGGCTCAGTGCAGATAACTCCAGAAGAGCTGTGTCTTTCTTTGATGATGTCACTGTCTACCTGTTTGACCAGGTACACTATTTTGTTGTTCATTGCCAGAGTTCTTATCGGTGTAACTAGTAAGACACTTTGTGTAATTAAAATCCATCTCATTGTGCTGTAGGAGACTCCCACCAAGGAACTGGGTGACCACTCCTCAGGCTCACACAATCAGGCGCCGGAGTTCAGCAGCCCAGCGCCCACTGCCAGCTACCTGAACCGGTTCGCCAATTCTGAAAGCTCCACCGACGAAGAAGGTAATGATGAAACCCATTAAATGTATGCAGCTGCTGAAAATGCTCTTTTTCCATCACACGCCCTGATGCGTTCATTACATCCCTGCAGGTGGTGGTTTTGAGTGGGATGACGACTTCTCCCCCACACCCTCCTTCCTGCCCAAGACGGATAATGACCCCTCATCGAAGACAATGTCCTCATCTGCAGCGTCTCGCTTCTCCTCTCCGCCGTCTGCGGCGGGGCGCGTGCTGGAGCCCAGCTGGAGCGGCTCCTCCAACTACTCCCGGTTCTCCATCTCACCGGCCAGCATCGCAAGCTTCTCCATCACACACCTCACTGACTCCGACATCGAACAAGGAGGTAAGCTGAGCATGCAGTCGCACCAAACCTCTATGTTCTTAACCCCGTGAGAGCTACATGGGCGATCCTGACTGACTTTATTGTCTTTCAGAGGCTCTAGTGGATTCAGTTTTAGGGCTAGAGTGAAGCTACAGATATCATATGAAACTAGAAAACCTAAGGAATGTCATGCTACCGTGTCGGGAAGGAGGCTAAATAATGCTCCAAAGTTGGGCTAAATTTTGGCAAGGAAAAACTGTCATGGCCATTTTCAAAAGGCTCCCTTGACCTTTGACCTCCAGATATGTGAATGAAAATGGGTTCTATGGGTCCATGACTCTCCCCTTTACAGACATGCCCACTTTATGATAATCACATGCAGTTTTATGCATGCAGTATAAATGTGTTATTTTCCCCTATTCTAAAATGATGTGTTTGAATATTTCTGCATACTGGGGTCCCTAAACAGTCTTGAATTACATAAATTGGGTCTCACTGTAAAGCTGAGACTCTTGTGGATCCAATGAGCCCAACTGTATTCATGTGTGATCATGTTAGTCCCCATAGGAGTGAGACCAACTTTTGAAATTTGACCTCACTGTATAAAATGACCTGTGGTGACCTCTAGGATAATCACAGTACATTTACATGTACCACGCTCCTTATAATAATATGAAATAGTCATGTTCATCAATCAGTTGAACTCATGTTTAAACTCTTCTTTTTGTTTTTTGTTCACCCCAGGAAGCAGTGAAGACGGAGAAAAGGACTAGTGTGATGTATTAATCGTCACACACTACTGAAAGATGAACCCATACTCGCACTTTTTGGAAACCCAGAACGGCTGAATAAGGACAAAATGACGCGGCGAACCGTGGACGCTTCTCTCAGGCAGAACTGCTCTTTTTCCTTACGTGGAGATCGGCCACGAGAACAACGACTTTTTCAGCAAATAAGACAAGACGAGGCCTCGGCTCCGGTCTGGGCCACATCACCTCTCCGGCTACATCAGTGTGTGTGATTTCAGTTTCAGTGCAATTCCACTTTTGGGGAAAAAAAAGAAAAAAAAGGTTTCTAAATGTTTGCTTTAAAGACTCATTCCAGGTGTTTGGCTGCTTTATTTTTGTTGTGTGTCGAAGTGCACTCATTTTCCAGGACTTTCGCATCACCAAAAAAAAAAAAAAACAGACTTTTTATGCTCTGAATTCAACACACTGGGCTGGCATCACTACAGCCAAATAGGAATAAGCTCTTTGATTTGAGCAGACCTACAACTGAAGCTTTGTTCTCTTAACTTTGTTCATTTTTTGCTCCTTCATGTTGTGCGATTATTTCAGTGGTTGCCTCTTTTGGAAGAATGATTTGTTGTTTTTTCGTAACCTCTCGTCGGGTGTTAAGTCTCCTTGTTGGAGAGAAGCTATGTGCGGTATCCTTCTGTAGCAGCATTTGAATAAGAAGGGTTGACAAAAACTAAAAGCCCCTCATCTACAGAGTTCCTTTATTTGTTTGAAAGGAACATTTACAAGAAGTAGTTTCATATTTGTGAGACAGTAAGACTGGTTGGTGGCATTAGACACAGACTGACATATTATTCCTCACAAAGGTGAGAGGGAAAACTCAAAGACAAGTTATTCACTTTGTAACGCTTCAATTGATGCTCTGAAATGTGCAGGAAGTTTGCTCGGACGGTCGTGACTACTCGTCGCCGGGTCTTATCGCGGTGCCTGTGATGCTGTGAAGACAGCTGCACTCCTCCGTTCACCGTCACTACAGAGTTTAAAATCACTACAGAGTTTAAAATCACTACATTTAGTGAGATTGTGTAAAAAAAAAAAAAAAAAAAATGAAAAGTGGGAGATTTTATTTTTAAATGTCAGAATGAAGAAATGTTAATGAGCTGTTTGTAAACAAATGTGCAATGAATTTCATTGATTAGTTGAGATTTGAGTAACTTGCAGGGACTTAAAGCATCACAAAAACTCACTACTAGAACAAAAACAACAACACTACTGCTTTTATCAGCGTCCTGGACACAGATGTCTGCCTTTTTTTTTTTTTTTTAAACTTTGTGTCAAACTTAACGAACCCGTTCAGACGTCAATTTCCTCCTTAAGGATCCCTCGTTCCAGTTTTTTGAGCATTTCGTCATTGTATCTTATCATTTGCGGGCCACGCGTCAGTCCGGTAGCTGTACGGGGTCCGTATCAGTTTCTGTACAGAAGCATAATAACCATATGCTTTTCCCTCCAAGGTTTCCATGTACAGCTCCAGTTCTTTGAAACTGTAGGTTATACAGTTACTGTGTGGTTCTTCAAACACCTTAAAGATTTCGTCACAGATGACCTGATGAACTTCACCTGTAGTAGATAACATCCGTCTCCTCCCCGCCCCCATACAGAAGGCACTGTTCCCTAGATGATGTTAACCTCTGTTTAAAAACCAGCAGCCCGTGCTTCAGTTAAACTTGAACATTTATTTAAGGAAAACCTTGTTTTATTTGACTACAGTATACATTTGCTTAATCTTGCACATTTGAGAAATGTAACTTAATGTTGAACTGTACTGATGTATGTAAATGTAAATTTCTTTTTTTTTTCTTTTCTTTGTCTGTAAATGGGAAATGATGTAATGATGAGTTTTAGGTATGAGGTTTCATTTTGTAACTTAAAGGCTGAAGTTTGATCAGAGGAAACATATCACCGCCGTCGGCTAAAAAAGCAGTTAAATTAAGACACAAAAAGCAGATGTGAATTCATTCTGTCCTTTAAACTTGTAGATTTTAAAAAAATATTTTTACTTCATATTTATCATGCTTAGTGTAATTGAATGAAATGTTTATAATTACATTGTTTAATATGAAAATAAATGCAAATGAACTTCTAATTAGGGTCTTATTTGACATGTTTCTGTTAGAGGGTCTGGTGTCCTGCGTCGTCCAGCAGGCAACGAATGACCCCTGGCTACAAAAAGTGGCTTGTTGGACGGTGGACGGGGTACAGTAACCACTCTGGTGGGAAGGAGACAGATCTAGTGTGGGAGGTAATCAGGCACCAGCTCCCAGGATGGACAGAATAACAAAACGGCAGCAAAAATTCTTCCGAATATAGTCAATTAACAAGAATGTCCCCATCAACACAGTGCTGACAAAGTCCTGTTTCAAGCACAAACACAGTGCCAGAAGGTCGCATAGTTTAAAGGGGACCTATTATGCTTATTTTCAGGAGCATACTTGTATTTTGGGTTTCTAATAGAAACATGTTTACATGCTTTAATGTTCAAAAAACGCTTTATATTTCTCATACCGGCTGTGCTGCAGCATCTCTTTTCACTCTCTGTCTGAAACGCTCTGTTTGAGCTCCTGCTCTGATTGGTCAGCTGGCCCACTGTGATGTGATTGGTCGACCAAACCAAACTCTTCGGACACCGCTCCAGCTCCACTCTAACTAGCTTTGTTTGGGTGTAGGCTTGTCGCGATAGTCGGTGTTGCCGGTGGTCGTTTACAGATATAAACCCATTTAGTTCATTTTGGACTATCAGTGCCGTTTTATCAATAGATAGTCGAACGACGGACGCTACAAACTGACAGCGAACGCATCTGCTCCGTACGGAGTCTCAGTTCAGAATAGCAGGAGTCAGATTTCACACACGGGACGAGAGAGAGTTGACAGACCGAGAGATGGCGGAGGATTTGGTGTCGAAGCGAAAAGCAAACGCGCTTATTTGGCAATATTTCAGATTTAAACCGAATGCTATAAAAGAACCATAACGTTACTGAGGCATTCGCCGCGAGGAGGATGAAGCGGTCACAGCCAGTGTACACGGCGCAGTGGCGTTACGTAGACCCCTGCGGCCCAGCAGCAAAAGCTGGACCGGAGAGGCCAGACACACCGCCACCCTACGTTAAAGATCAAAATAAGCGCGCTACATCATCTTATGTCTTTTCCTGTAAAACGTCCGGTGTAATCGGTAACATCGGTGTTGTCACAAGTTTATTAACTGGTGGGAAGATTTCCTCACTGTGACATCCCTATTTGAGGGCCGGTAAGCAGGTATTATGCAAATGTGTTACTTGGTGACATCACCACATTGCAGAAGAAAAGGAGGGACTTGAAACGAGGTGTTTTAGGCAGTTCAGGAGCAGTGTTTCTGTCGGGGAGAGTAACTTCCTTTGGCGTGGACTTTGTAACTTTGCAGACCTTTTACATGCACAAAAAAAACCTATATAACACCACAGGAGAAGGTAAAAGCACAATAGGTCCTCTTTAAGTACTCTAAATGCAACTTACTTGGCTCGTAGTTTTCTACCACAGCCTTCTTCAGTGAAGGGTACTTGCTGGTGTAACAAGTAGATTACTGTCTGCTCTCAGCCCACAACTTGTCTTCCAGACCGACTTGAAATGACGTCCGAACATAGAGCAGTGTCTTTAGACTTTTTTATTTCACATCTCAATGCCCCTCGTAAAGATGAATGTCGAGTCGTGGTGACATTCAGAGCTGCTGTGGGATTACAACAGTCGTGGTCATAGCAGGTATGTAGATGGATATAATACTGACAGGAAGAGCGTTAACTTATTGCAGGAGGACAGAGAGGTATCAATGCAGACTCAATTTCCCATATTTATTCTCTGTAATTAAAGAGCATTATATTTTTCCTGAAGTGTGAAGATCTCAAATTTTACCACCAGTCCTTTTTGAAAAAAGCCTTCAATATTCGGAAGGCTCGTTCAGCCCGAAAAACACTCCATTGCAAACATATAATAGGCCAAAACATATGGAGAAACAAAATTCAACAAATGCATAAATAAATAAATAAATAATTTAAATCACATGCAAATGTATGACAGGCAAACAAAAGTCTAGAAACCGAGGCTCCAGTGGGATTGTGTGTTTAGTACCCAAGCCTTAGCCCTTGATCAGAGTCCCACCCTCTTAGGTTTTAACAGGTTATTGTATAGAAGAATAAAAGCTATTGCTAGATCCCAGAACACCCAACAGCCAAAGCCTACATGGAGTAAGAGCAAACACATGCACTCACTTTTACATCTTCATCCCACGAGATCCATTAAATGCTCTCGTGCTCCCTTGTTTCTGTTTTGTCTTCGCTGCACGCCGACATGATTCCAGGAAGTAACATTCATCCATCCATCGATCAGATCCGACCCAAAACATACAGTGTTATAAACTCAGTGGTGTGATTGTGCATTCCCTTTACATGAAGGGATATAAGGGCCTGTGGGAATGTGGATCCAGGCACAAACAGGGCTGGGGCGGAGGAAGAGGAGGAAGAGGAGGAAGAGGAGGAGGAGGTGGGATGGTGCTACACGCCCACGGCGTTCCCGTTCACTTGTGTCGGAGGCAGCGGGCTGCGTGGGGGTCCGACAGCAGGAGGATGGGGGGCGCGAGGAGCCTCTGCTGAGTTCCCCCTCACACTGATGTGCTCCCATCCTCCCTGGAGGACAAACATACAGAAATGAAGACTTAACTTGTGCACTAGAGGGCACTAACAAGGCCTCTTACTCTGTGAGTTTGACAGAATTCTTTTATTTGCTCTATCTATCTGCACCAAAATGTGTATCAGTCCGCCGCTGAAAATAGTCCCAAACAAATGCACCGTTTTACTCCTGTTTGAGTTAAACCTACAGCTGTTTTAGGAAGTTACTGAGCTTCTTTTAAAAAATGAAATTAGAGCTGCAACGATTAATTTTTTTATTTTTTCTGACTTTTTGGTTTTGGACATTTTTTCAGACATTTTTCAGATCTTTTTTTCAGACTTTTTTTGAGACTTTTTTTTCCACACATTTTTCAGACTTTTTTTCAGATTTTTTTTTTTTGAGACTTTCTTTTCGGACATTTTTTCAGACATTTTTCTAATCTTTATTTTCGGACATTTTTTTAGATCTTTTTTTCGGAATTTTTTTCAGACTTTTTTCAGATCTTTTTTTTCAGACTTTCTTTTCGGATATTTTTTCAGACTTTTTTTTCAGACATTTTTCTGATCTTTTATTCGGACTTTTTGGTTTTGGACATTTTTTCAGACATTTTTTTAAGATCTTTTTCGGACATTTTTCAGATCTTTTTTTTCGGAACTTTTTGTTTTGGACATTTTTTCAGACTTTTTTTTCGGACATTTTTTCAGACTTTTTTTTCAGATTTTTTTTTCAGACTTTTTTCAGATTTTTTTTGTCCGACATTTTTCAGATCTGATTTTTCAAACTTTTTTCAGATCTTTTTTTCAGACTTTTTTTGTCCGACATTTTCCAGATCTTTTTTTCAGATCTTTTTTGTCAGACTTTCTTTTCGGATATTTTTTCAGACTTTTTTTTCAGACTTTTTTCTGATCTTTTATTCGGACTTTTTGGTTTTGGACATTTTTTCAGACATTTTTTTCAGATCTTTTTCAGACATTTTTCAGATCTTTTTTTTGGAACTTTTTGTTTTGGACATTTTTTCAGACTTTTTTTTCGGACATTTTTTCAGACTTTTTTTCAGATTTTTTTTCAGACTTTTTTTGTCCGACATTTTTCAGATCTTTTTTTCAGATCTTTTTTTTTCAGACTTTTTTTTCCGACATTTTTCAGATCTTTTTTTTTAGACTTTTTTGTCCGACATTTTTTCAGACTTTTTTTTCAGATCTTTTTTTTGAGACTTTCTTTTCGGACATTTCTTCAAACTTTTTTTTCAGACATTTTTCTGATCTTTATTTTCGGACATTTTTTTAGATCTTTTTTTCGGACATTTTTTCAGACTTTTTTCAGATCTTTTTTTTCAGACTTTCTTTTCGTATATTTTTTCAGACTGTTTTTTCAGACATTGATCTTTTATTCTGACTTTTTGGTTTTTCAGATCTTTTTCGGACATTTTTCAGATCTTTTTTTTTGGAACTTTTTGTTTTGGACATTTTTTCAGACATATTTTTCAGACATTTTTCAGATCTTTTTTTCAGACTTTTTTTTCCACACATTTTTCAGATCTTTTTTTTCAGACGTTTTTTGTCCAACATTTTCAGATCTTTTATTTCAGACTTTTTTCAGATCTTTTTTTTCAGACTTTTTTTGTCCGACATTTTTCAGATCTTTTTTTTCAGACTTTTTTGTCCGACATTTTTTCAGACTTTTTTTTCAGATTTTTTTTTTGAGACATTTTTCTGATCTTTTATTCGGACTTTTTGGTTTTGGACATTTTTTCAGACATTTTTTTCAGATCTTTTTCGGACATTTTTCAGATCTTTTTTTTCGGAACGTTTTGTTTTGGACATTTTTTCAGACTTTTTTTTCTGAAATTTATTTTTGATTTTTTTTTTCAAATTTTTTTTTCAGACATTTTTCTGATCTTTTTTTTCAGACTTTTTTTTCAGACATTTTTCTGATCTTTTTTTCGGACTTTTTGGTTTCGGACATTTTTTCAGACATTTTTTTTTCAGATCTCTTTTTTCAGACTTTTTGTTTTGGACATTTTTTTTCGGACTTTTTGGTTTTGGACATTTTTTCAGACATTTTTTTTTCAGATCTCTTTTTTCAGACTTTTTGTTTTGGACATTTTTCAGAATTTTTTTTCAGACTTTTTTCAGAACTTTTTTTTCAGACTTTTTTTTCAGACTTTTTTTCAGAACTTTTTTTTAGAACTTTTTTTTCAGAACTTTTTTTTAGATCTTTTTTTCAGATTTTTTTTTCAGACATTTTTCTGATCTTTTTTTTCAGACATTTTTCTGATCTTTTTTTCAGACTTTTTTTTCAGACTTTGTTTTGGACATTTTTTTTCGGACTTTTTGGTTTTGGACATTTTTTCAGACATATTTCAGATCTTTTTTTTCAGACTTTTTTTTCAGACATTTTTCTGATCTTTTTTTCGGACTATTTGGTTTTGGACATTTTTTCAGATATATTTTTCAGACATTTTTCAGACTTTTTTTTCAGACATTTTTCAGATCTTTTTTTCAGACTTTTTTTTCCACACATTTTTCAGATCTTTTTTTTCAGACTTTTTTTGTCCAACATTTTTCAGATCTTTTATTTCAGACTTTTTTCAGATCTTTTTTTTCAGACTTTTTTTGTCCGACATTTTTCAGATCTTTTTTTTCAGACTTTTTTTGTCCAACATTTTTCAGATCTTTTTTTTCAGACTTTTTTGTCCGACATTTTTTCAGACTTTTTTTTCAGATTTTTTTTTTGAGACATTTTTCTGATCTTTTATTCGGACTTTTTGGTTTTGGACATTTTTTCAGACATTTTTTTCAGATCTTTTTCGGACATTTTTCAGATCTTTTTTTTCGGAACTTTTTGTTTTGGACATTTTTTCAGACTTTTTTTCTGAAATTTATTTTTGATTTTTTTTTTAAAATTTTTTTTTCAGACATTTTTCTGATCTTTTTTTTCAGACTTTTTTTTCAGACATTTTTCTGATCTTTTTTTCGGACTATTTGGTTTTGGACATTTTTTCAGACATTTTTTTTTCAGATCTCTTTTTTCAGACTTTTTGTTTTGGACATTTTTTTTCGGACTTTTTGGTTTTGGACATTTTTTCAGACATTTTTTTTTCAGATCTCTTTTTTCAGACTTTTTGTTTTGGACATTTTTCAGAATTTTTTTTCAGACTTTTTTCAGAACTTTTTTTTCAGAATTTTTTTTTCAGACTTTTTTTTCAGAACTTTTTTTTAGAACTTTTTTTTAGAACTTTTTTTTCAGAACTTTTTTTTAGATCTTTTTTTTCAGATTTTTTTTTCAGACATTTTTCTGATCTTTTTTTTCAGACATTTTTCTGATCTTTTTTTCAGACTTTTTTTTCAGACTTTTTGTTTTGGACATTTTTTTTCGGACTTTTTGGTTTTGGACATTTTTTCAGACATATTTCAGATCTTTTTTTTCAGACTTTTTTTTCAGACATTTTCTGATCTTTTTTTCGGACTATTTGGTTTTGGACATTTTTTCTGACATATTTTTCAGACATTTTTCAGATCTATTTTTTCAGACATTTTTCAGATCTTTTTTTTCAGACATTTTTCAGATGTTTTTTTTCAGACTTTGTTTTGGACATTTTTTTCGGACTTTTTGGTTTTGGACATTTTGTCAAACATATTTTTCAGACATTTTTCAGACTTTTTTTTCAGACATTTTTCAGATCTTTTTTTTCAGACTTTTTTTGTCCGACATTTTCCAGATCTTTTTTTCAGAACTTTTTTTAGATTTTTTTTTACGGACATTTTTTCTGATCTTTATTTTCGGACATTTTTTTAGATCTTTTTTTCGGACATTTTTTCAGACTTTTTTTTCAGACATTTTTCTGATCTTTTTTTCGGACTATTTGGTTTTGGACATTTTTTCAGACATTTTTTTTTCAGATATTTTTCGGACATTTTTTCAGACTTTTTTTTCAGACATTTTTCAGATCTTTTTTTCAGAACTTTTTGTTTTGGACATTTTTTCAGACTTTTTTTTCGGACATTTTTTCAGACTTTTTCAGATCTTTTTTTTCAGACTTTTTTTGTCTAACATTTAAAAAAAAAAAAAAAGTCAAAATTCTCTGATTCCAGCTTCTTAAATGTGACTATTCTCTCGTTTCTTTCCTCCTCTCTGACAGTAAACTGAATATCTTTGAGTTGTGGACAAAACAATACATTTGAGGACGTCATCTTGAGCTTTGGGAAACACTGATGGACATGTTTCACCATTTTCTGACATTTTAGAGACCAAACAACTAATCGATTAATCAAGAAAATAATCAACAGATTAATCTAGAATGAAAATATTCATTAGTTGCAGCTCTAAATTAAACTATATATTTGTGAGCAGTTTTTAAAGTATTGAGAGAAACACTAACAATAACAAAAATGTCTCTTTCTTTATAAGTAGAAACATATATTCAAGTTTTTTTTTCAATTCCTTGAGTGCTAACATTAAAAGCAAATATGGTCAAAAGTGTGTTTTATTTTTCCTTTCACAACATTATTGAAATGTGGATTATAGGGGGTAATACTCACCCCGATACCGTAGTCCCAGGACTGGCCTTTGGGCTGCATGGGGCCCACCCCCAGCCGGTGGCAGACCGCTCCAGGAGTCTCAGCAGGGAATCCTGGGACTCCATCTGCTACGGTCCACACCTGGAGAGAACAACAGCACTGAGCCAAACACTAGTCCGTAGTCCTGGTTTATTATCAGACACAGTTTAAAGATCCCATTATAATTCATATTTTTTCTGAAATAAGGTCCCATGGGGTCCACCGGAAGGGGCGGGACTTGGCCTGTCTATACTGACCTGGTCCAGCGGTCCCACAGACACCTTGGTGGCGTTGTTAGAGATGATCTCCCAGGCGGAGCCCTGAGGGTAGCTGGGGGTGAGGCCCTGTCTGTACCACAAGTTACCTATAGGAAGATTAAAAAAGGGATTACTTCGGTTCTAAATAATGAAGTAAACATCTGGTGTTTTACTGCTACTACTCACTGTTCTCATCCACAGCAAAGACGGAGGTCCTCCCGACAGACAGCTGTCTGAGAGTCTGCCTGAGGGGGGACGGGATGTGGTACCAGCATTCTCCTGCAGAGGGACGAGAGCGTTTCAAGTTTACTGCCTGCTGGTGCTGCATGTACTCAAACAAATAACAGCCATCTCATCTGCCCTTTATATGGGGTGGCGGCGCTACAAGCATCTTCCACTGACCTGCAGGGTTCTGTGGGGAGACGGAGCCTCTGTAGAACACGGCTCCGTCCTTGGCGATGGCCCACACCTGGTTGGCTCCGCCGATGGAGATGGACTTGAAGGGCTGGTCGGTGCCCACGTGTAGCCAGGAGCTGCCCTGTGACATAGAAGTGGTGTTTCCAACAATGTTTGCAGAGAAGAGATGAATGCAAACTGACACCTAGGAATTACTAATAATGAAATTATTGTTATTTCCTGCTGCCCTCGCTGTAAATCTCTCTTCAAATCGAGGAATATAAATGTAAATGTTTGCGTCAGAATGAGTCTTCCAGCTCGTTTCTCACCGCAGCGTTTTCGGGGCAGACTCCCAGACGACACAGGACGTCCCCCTTGTCACTGAGGGCCCAGACGGGGACCTGCTCCATCCTGCTCTGGGCCAGGCACGGCATCACAGAGATGTCACTCAGACGGATGGGCGGGACCTGCTGCCACGGACCTCTTAATGTGATCTTACACTTCCTGTACGCAGAATATAGGATTGTTTTAATGCTGAAGAAACTGTGAGTTACAAAAAACAGAAATGTGTGTTTGATTACCTCGTCCATCTTCTGCGCCTCACAAAGTCTTTCATGGTTTTGTGGCCGTGAAACGTCCTGTAAGAGGGAGATCAGTCAGACAAATCTCTCTTTCTTACAAAGTTGATTTTTTTTTTTTAACATCCTGAGAAATAATAAATAATAATAATCATAATATCATACACAGGGAAGTCTGCGGCGTACTGCCAGCCTTCTTTGTCTGTCCCTCCAGGGACGTTGTAGTCCACAGCCCACTCTGACACCTGAAACACAGATATTAGCTGTGATGAAACAAGAACATAAACGCGTCTGCAGGAGGGAGTTTTGAATCGGTGGCTCCTACCCAGGACCACTGAGGGGAGGGCGGGTGAGTGTTTCCTTTAGTGCACTCCTTCAGTCCGCTCTCATCGCTCCACATGGGGCGATCTGTAGGAAGTCCTCTGGAGACAAAAAACACAAAGGTTGATGTTTGAGGGGAAGTCAAAGACAGTCAACCTTTTAACAAGATAAATCACACAGACTTTATTAAACTACAACGGAGTATTAGGGCCACATTGATGGAAAATACATAAATCTGAAATTTCGGGAATAAAGTCGTAATATTATGAGAATAAAGTCAGAAGTTTATGAGAAAAAAAATTGTAATATTATGAGACTAAAGTCATAATATTAAGAGAATAAAGTCATAATATTATGAGAATAAAGTTATAATTTAGTTTAGGTTTCACAAATAACCAAATAGTTCATCTTTTGGCACATCCGCACCACATCATCATCAGTATCAGGACCTGGAAAAGATTGTGCAAGAAACTGCGTTTATTCTAAGAAAGAAGCACACGGACCAGATGGGGAAACTGACTCTTTTGTGGAGGAGGAAATTACTTTTTTTCCTCGTAATATTACGACTTTATTCTCAAAATCTCAGATTTGTTTTCCCTCAATGTGGCCCTAATACTCCGTCAGAACTAAACCGTGTAAAAGATGAATGTTCCTACTTGTCTGTGTATCCCGTCATCGGGTTCCACCTCTGATTCTCGTACACATGAACACTCCTGACGTCCGTCTGCTGCTGCGTCTGAGCTTCAGCTCCTGCAGGAAACATGACAGACATGTTATACCAGGAAATAAATAGTTATATAAGTAGTATGTACAATACAATGTTATATTGATACATACATACAAACATACATACGTCTCTACAGCTGCTCACTAACATGAATATACTGTAATCAAATTTGTGCACAGGATTTGAGAGAAATAATTATTTTGTGTGCATAGAAAGGGGAAGTGTTTATATTTTTGTCCGGCGTATGAATATCAAGGAGATGAGCCTACAGTAGTTGTGAAGATGACATCTGAATTCTCAGTTTGTGGGAAACATATTGGGTAGGTTTACCCGCGGTGGGCTGCTGCCCTTCGCGCCCGCTGTAGACCCAGGCGGTGCCGTCCCACCCGATGCCCCACACCAGCCCCAGACTGTTAGACTCTACGCAGCGCAGGTGACCCGGGACCTGCCGCCAGAACCTGCAGCACCGCACGGCAGAAGCACCCAGCAGCGTTATTGTTAGCAGACAGAGACAACACACACAGGACGAGAGAGATCTGGCACATTAGCAGCACATACAGTATAAAACCCGCTCTCCCCATGCAGAGCGGTGTGTTAGTGACAGGTTAACTGACATGGAGCAGAATTAAGACAACGTAGACACATATAGGCTGATGGGAAACCAGCAGAAAGAGAGAATGAAAACAAAAAAGCAGACAGAGGCCCAATCCCAGTGTCCCCCCTCAGGCTGTCCCCCCCCTCAGGCCTTAAGCCCTGAACCTTCAGGGACTCGACTGACGTCACCTGGTAAACGGTTGAGTGGGAGAGGCTGCGAGGGCTTGAAAAGTATGAACGGGACAGCAGCGACACATCACGTTACCGTTTTATTTTACGTTTTTACAACTCTTGCCTTACGAAAAAAAAGGTAACTGTCAAAAAATCTATTTACTTCTTTTTGTCAAACTTCATTAAGCAAAATTAAAAGGAGTTGTTGATGGATAAACCAGATGTTTAATATAATCTAATGCTGCATTACTCTGATTTCATTTATTTTTTAATTTAGGTTACCATCGTAAATCCTTAAAGTTAATGTTTCTGTGTAAATTTAAATATATAAGGCTGAAAACCCCTCTTTGTTTACCTTTTTTTATACGCTTCTGGGCTTCCCCTGGTAACCGTGGTAACCATGTGTTTAACATCACAACGCTGTATTGTGGGTAATTCCCTCAGGCTAAAAGTCTGACTTACGGAAAGTGTTCATAAAAGTCCCTCACAGACTTTGCGGGGTAACACTTCATTTTACCGGTCCGCAACTTTCATGGTAATTAGGTGATGATTAGTAAGTAACCTATTTGAAATTTCTTTGGAATTACTGACAAATTAGCCCAATATTTACCTCAAAATGTATCAAAAACTATTTTATTATAAACATTATTTAATAATGATGTGCTAAGATAGCATGTAATGGTTAAAATATGGCCCTTAGGCTTGAGAAGAGGCTGTGCTTTGTATTCTTTTCCTGGAAATGCATTAAATAAATTACCAGCTTTTGGGAAATAGCGGAATATAATTATTAAATAATGTTTATAATAAAAGTAATTTTTGATAAATTGAGATCAATATTTGGCAGTAATTCCAAAGAAATTCAAATAGGTTACTTTCTAATTATCACCTAATTACCATGAAATTTGCAGACCTGTAAAATGAAGTGTTACCAACTATTTTATACGCTTTCGGGCTTCCCCTGGTAACCATGGTAACCCTGACTGCATTCGAAACCGCCTACTACATAGTACTGACGAACGCAGTATTTACTGTATACTGTATACTGCGTCCGTCAGTAGTATGTAGTATGGAACGTAAATCAATTCATTTTGTAGTACGCTAGGCCGGGTTTCGCGCTACTTTACATTACAAAAATGACAGAAAGTGACCGTTCCAGCGCTTTGCATTGTGGGATACAGTATGCGAGGCTGACTGGTCCAATGCAGACTGGAGATTTTTTCCGAATCAGTACGACATCCAGGTATTTTTGGCTGCAGATTTGTTTGCATACTACATTCTATATTTTGGTCAGATCAGTACGTACTACTAGTATAGTATGAGGTTTAGAATACAGCCTGTGTGTTTAACGTCACAACGCTATGAATTGTGGGTAATTCTCTCAGGCATGGTCTGCAGAAATGCAGACTTACGGAAAGTGTTCATAATGTCAAGGGCTCAAAATGTCTGTGAGAGAGACCTCAAGGACTTCATGATTTGACAGCGGGACAACCATAAACCCTCAAGGACTTGATGATTTGACAGCGGGACAACCATAAACCCTCAAGGACTTTGCGGGAACGCGCCTCTGTGAGTGTGGACATTGGGATTGGGCCAGAGTTTAGTACTTGGCATCAGTCTCACATGAGGACGCCAGCCAGCGTGTTTGCAGCGGCCTCCAGGGAGAAGGACGGCTCATGGACCATGACGTCCCCCTTTGAGGTGGTGGACCACAGGGCCTGTTTGGACGGGGGACCTGTGATCCCTCGACACTCACAGCAACAGTCGGACAACATGGACAACTACACACACAGACAGACAGGACAGAAACAACACGAGATCAGCGACGGGCTTTAGCTGGTAAATGTAAACACTAGTACGTTATTATGTTGTGTAACTGTTACCCAGTCGGTCATGTCCTTCTCAGTCTGAGCTGCCAGCACCAGAGGCCACCTCTGTCTGGTCCTGTGGGCGGTGTACACGGCAAAGGCATAGTGGCAGTCCCTGAGCACCGGAACCAGCGCCGTCACTTCGTTAATGAACACATGAAGGTACTGTGGCAAAGACAATATGAGTTAGAAGAGAGTGAACAACGGCAGACAGAATTTAACAGAACAGCAAAACCGACCTTCTTCTCATCGTACTGCGTGTAGTAGACAAAGAAGATGCTGTCCTTCCTGCCGTCGGACTTGGTGGACTGCTCCAGAGCGACGCTCACGTCCACCCAGCGCTGAGGCTTCCAGTCTCGCCACCAACGCAACGCACCTTTACGCATCCACACCGACTGGCGAGGGAAACGCACAAAAGAAATGTGTCAAGAGAGGATCAATCCAAGACAGGAAGGAGGAGTTAAAGAGAGTCTTACGTGGGTTCTCTCCAGCGGTTTCTTGCTGATCTCCTCTCGGTGTTCCTGCTGCTGCTGTTCGCTCCAGGACGCCGACTGGACCGGCGTCAGTGACAGGGAGCTGGTGAGAGGACCTGACGGACGGACACACAAACCAGACGTTTAGACAGACAAACAGCCACAGAGGAGACCGTCTCTATCTCTAGACACATCTGTATACCTGCAGGACTAAGCCAGCTGATCTGTGAACTGGCGTCCACATCGCAGCCTCCACCAGAGATCCAGGTCCACACTGGCGCGTCCTCTTCTCCAACACCGGGGGTCCCCAGGGCGTAGGTGGCGGCGCCGCCGCCGTCCGCCAACGAAGACCTTGCCGCCTGCGCACACCGAGCTGCCTCTGCTCCCTCCAGGTCCACGTTCATCCAGGGGACGTCGTGTCCCGCGGCGTCTGGGGTCGGGAGTATCGGTGCCGGGGACGGCTCCTCCGCTTCTTCCTGCGGCACCTCTGCGACGGCCAGCTGAGGCGTGGAGGTTTTGTCTCGGTCTGACACCAGGCTGTTGATGAAGCTGTCGCTGGCAGGGATGAACGGTTTGGGTGCGTCCTGTCGGGAGGCTGAGGGGGTGTCCTCCGGTTTCAGGGGGGGTGGAGGTGTAGGTGTGTCGGCTCCCCCTAACGGGACCACGGAGGGGGCTGCTGCCTCTAGGACCGCGGCGTCTTCGGTGCAGTTTTGTGGATCGGTTGGACCTAGATCTGAGTCCGAGTCGGTGCAGCTCAGAACCGAGCCTTGTGAGGCCTCGGTCAGCTGACCACCAAACTCACACTCCTTCCTTCTGAACACCAAACACACGTACTCAGGTCAGTTTCATTACACCATTCAAGAAGATTCAGCTCTATTGTGTATTAAAACAGACCTGGGAGGGATGACCTCTTTACTGTTGCCCGACTGGGCAGAAACAGGAATCCAGCCGCTCCCGCTTGGTTCAGACAGCGCCACCCCCATTCTGAAATACAGGCCGCGGTCCTCCCCCACCGCCCAAACCTGAGAGGAACACAATGTAGAACAACAATGATGTGTTATTTATGAAGCCATTAAATAACATGAAGCAGAATCCTGTCAAATAAAACAAAATCAGACTTTAATTCACTCTTCAGAGGCGTCTCAGTGGCACTAGTGGGACACAGGCGACTGTGACTTTATAAGGCCATATACTGTAACACTGGCGCCCGCCACCTCACACAAGCCATATCCATAATTATCCATATCCGGCCCTGAAATATGAAATCTGGGATATGATGCAAACGGCTTGGCCAGCTTCTAATTAGGGAGTCTCCCATAAGTCCGGCCAGTAGGAATATAGTCTGGGGATATATAAGGCTGGGGCCTGAGGCGCTACTGCTGGGACATTGGCTGGAACGGCTGGCTGGACTCGTGTTACAGTGCAACCGCGGGGCAGCGACTCGAGGCCAGAGGTAGCAGGGCTGTGGGAGGGGAGGGGAGGGGGTGAGAGACGGAAGGGGAGGAGGTGTGAGATGTGGGTTTGCAGTGCTAGCAAAGTCCTCAGCGGTGAGGTGCAGAGCGAAAGCCTCCGTGCCCTCGACCCCGGCCCTGATCTGGCTCGTCCTGAAACCGGATCCAGAGTGGAGGGTAAAGTGAATCGGTCAGAGGGGAAGCAGCTCGAGTGGAGAAACGCAACAGTAAAGGAATCAAAACGGCTGGAACACTAAATAAATACATTTTAATTGACAATTATTTGTTGAGAGAAAATGATCTATAGAAATCTTTCAACCTGGTCATTGAGTCCGACATCCACCACCATCATCTCCCCTCCAACGCTGATCCAGCCGGAGCCACAGGGATTGTGGGAGTTCACGCCGCGCCTGAACCAAACCTTGAAACATAATAAACACACAGATACAGATACAGTTTATGTTTTACCACCACAATCAACATCAACAAGAGTTTTACACACGTGAGGAGGAGGAGTATTGATTCACCTTATAGTCTTTAGTGACCACCCAGACCACGCTAACGCCAACGGCCACGTGAAGCGCTTCGACCTCCTTTGCTGGCGACTCCACCTCCACCCACGACGTGCCTGACAGAAGAAAATGACAGCATGAAGGCCTCATTTTAGCAAGCTATTGACTGACCATTATTGTGGTAGTTTAAAGGTCCCATATTGTAAAAAGTGAGATTGTCATGTCTTTTATATTATAAAGCAGGTTTAAGTGCTTTATAAATACTGATAAACTATCAAAATGCTCAATATACGCAGAAATACACACAGCCCGTATTCCGAAATTGTGTTTTTGAAACAAGCCGTTTTGTGATTTCTGTCCATTTGTGATGTCAAAAATATACGATATATAGATCATTACACAGTTTTAAACATAAACATTCAAAATTTGTCCTAGTTTATTTCTTGTCGCATGTAAATAACATCAGCTGACAGGAAGTAAACAAGGACCAAAACTGTTGTCTGGCAACACAATTCCGTTGCAATTCTGTTGCATGCGCTAAAACGGAGCATTTCAGACAGAGGGTGAATACAGGTATATTCAGGCAGACAGTATGAGGAAAATAAAGTTTTTTTTTAACATTACAACATGTAAACATGTTCTAGTAGACACATAAAATACAAGTATGAACCTGAAAATGAGCACGATATGGGACCTTTAAAGAAAAAAAAGGAGGAGGCAAAGATGAAAGAAAAAAGGGAAAATAATTTAGTAAATGTGAACCACGGTGGATGCTGACCAGTCGGGCTGTCCAGGCTGAGGCCGGTACGGACCAGCAGGTTCCCGTCCCACAGTAGAGCCCACAGCAGGTCTCCGGGGCCCGCCGATAACTGAGCCACCTCCTTGGGCACTTCTACTTCCTCCCAGCTGGAGCCCTCTGGGACCCGAGGGTGGATGCCCTCCCTGAACCAAACCTGCAGGGTCAAGAGAGAGTCATAAGATCAGACTGGGTGGGGTACGATAAGATAAGGCATGCTCCTTGGCTTCAAATTATACATCCATAACATAAGATATTTACAGATCATTAACAGAGCATCAAACCATGTTATTGAAAGTATAACTTTAGATGTATACAGGTATAATTGGCTCAAAGAGGATCTTTATAATTGATATGAAGTCATGCTGCCCTCTTGTGGCCAGAAATTAAAAGTGAACTGCACTTCACAGCAGTCTGTTGCTACCATATCTGATCCTAATTTGAGGCATTTGACCTCATATTAGGCGGTATAAATGGAGGGTTTAACAGCCCTGTGTAGAGGTTGTCTAAGGGGGAAACACTAGCAGTGCATATCCAGATGTAGTGCTGCATCAACTTTTGTGATTGTGATAGTGAGTAGTGCATGTAAGCCTTCACTTTAAAGGCAGGGTTGACCATGTTATCCAGTACACACTATTTGTCATATTGGTTGAAATGGTCAGCGATCCATTACTTATGAGCTCTCAAAGGACCGGAAAAGAGCCGTCATCTGTAGATGCTGTAATCCTGTAAAAACCAGCCAGACCTGATCCCTTGTCTTCATCCAGAGCATCTAAAGTGAGTTATTCTTTAAGGTTTATCACTTTGATAATGCTACATCTTTTTTGATGATGTTAAAGGGGGAGTTCCCTTTTTGGTGGAAATCTCTTTCTCTCTGTCCCTAATTCTGGTTATCTCATGTCCGATACTTGAGTGTCCCAAGACTCCGGCCCTCGCCGACTAGGTCACCTGAACACTAGGTGTACTTTGCATGCTCGACTAAAACCTCCGTCACATGACACAGTAGACTGACCTCTCCTTGTTGGGACACGCCCCAGAGGTAGGGATACCGTCCAGACTGGTCACTCATCTCCCAACCACCACAGCTTATGTCACAGAGCGGCAGCGGGGGCTTCCTGGGATTGTCCAGAGGAATCTGCAGAGAGAGACAGAGGCTTTACTTGTACTCAACTCCTCTACTCCTCTGATAGTTCACAGATAAATAGAATAACCACAGAGCGTCCCAAACCTTCGCCCAGGTGCCTTGCGCTGTGTATCTCCTGTAGCGGATCCACCGCCTGCGACGAACACAAGAGTTCCACTTCTTGTCCGGGGAGAAGTTGGCCGGGAAGTCGACTGCGTACTCCCAGCCCTGAAGAGAGAACACAAACAGAGCCTCACTAGAGGAGATAGACTTCAGTCATGAAAATTAGAAAGATGGCAAGCAGGAAAGAAGCGCAGAAGTAAGTTAATGTGCTTCTTACCCCGGTCTGGCTGGGTTCTCCTCCACAGCTCTGATCCACATACCAGTCTCCCTCCCACTCCCAGCTGCGGGAGGGAAGCTCAAAGCTGTGGAGCGGCTGAGGATTCATCCCGGTCACGTCGCTCCACGGCCAGCGGTCGGTGGGCAGCAGTGTGTCGGTGAAGCTGTCCACTGGGTTCCACCTCTGAAAACACACACACACGGCTCTTTAGCAACATTAACTACACTGTGAGTGTATTAACATGCAGCTCAGGGGGCCAACCTGGTTCTCATAGGTCTCCTCCCGGTAGCGGATGGGGGTCTCGCTGGGCATCATGTTGAGGTAAATGTGGTGGTCGCAGCCGACGCCCCAGCAGCGGCCCTTCCCCGCGGTGACACGCTTCAGCTCCAGCAGCATGTCGTCTGCTCGCTCCCAGCGCTGGCCGGCCGTGGAGAGGCCGTACACCCTGCCGTACACGTCCACGGCCCACAGCAGCGTGATGGGCATGATGGCCCCTGAACGGAGACAGCAAGATACAGCTCTCATCTTTCCAATCGGTCTGGTATTTCATTTTATGACTCTGTTTACTTCAGCCTTATTGATATCCTGAAGAGATACGATCCGGAGTAAAGGCTACATTTACATTTAGATTCATCCTTGAGTAGTGGTCGAGTGTTATTGTCGTCCTCTGGTAGAGGTGTGAGGTGAGATGTAGCATATCATCAGAATTTAGTGTTTTTATTTGTGTTTTCAGAATTGGTAAATGGGCTGCATTTATATTGTGATTTTATACAAAGTACTTTACAACGGAGGAGCCGGGGATCAAACTGCCAACCATGTCATGCTAGGTTGTTGGGGAGGAGGTTAAATAACGCTCCAAATTTAGGCAAAATTTTGGCAAGGAAAAACTTGCATGGCCATTTTCAAAGGGTCCCTTTGACCTCTGACCTCAAGATATGTGAATGAAAATGGTTTCTATGGGTACCAACGAGTCTCCCCTTTACAGACATGCCCACTTTATGATCATCACATGCAGTTTTGGGCAAAAAAACAAGTTTGCATAAATTGCGTATAACTGGAAAGACTCTTGTCTAGTGACTTTTCCTAATCTGATTTTATACATATGGTGGTGTGTTTTTTATACTATGACAGTTTTCTTAAAATTAAATTTTAATCGCAATATATCACTTTGCTTACAGTTTCGCAATATATTGAATCGTAACCCCTGTATCATGATACGTATCGTATTGCCAGATTCATGCCAATACACAGCCTTATAATCAACTAAGAGGGGGCAGCCCTAACAGCAGGAGTCTAACTTTTAATTAAAAATATTCCCTAAGCTTTTTTTGTTGTCCTCTCAAGAAAAATATGGGATTCATTTTAGATTTTTGTTTTAGTTACAGAAACGCTCCGTTTTAGTGCATTTCAACAGAATGGCAATGGAATTGCGTTGCTAGGAAACAGTTTGGGTCCATGTTTACTTCCTGTCAGCTGATGTCATTCACATCCACTGCAACAGGAAATAAACTGGGACACATTTAAAATGTTTACGTTTAAAACTGTGAAATTGTCTAAATATTGTAGATTTGTGACATCACAAAGGGACAGAAATCCTGACGGCTTGTATCAAACGCATGGTTTTTGAATACGGGCTGTGTGCATTTCTCCTTATATTGAGCGTTTTGACTTTAACAGTATTTATATCACACTTAAACCTTCTTTGTAATATAAAAAACATAAAAATCGCACTTTTTATAATATGGGACCTTATACAGAACAAAACCTTGTAACTTGCACACTTTGCTAATGTATATAGTGGGTTATTCTATGTTTATAATTATGTTCATTAATTATATAATAGATTTTTTTATGCTAGTTGTATTCGTCAGGTATATTTTTAGTGTATTCTAATATTCTTTATATTTTGTATTCTATGGATATATTTCTCTAGTGTTGACATTTTATGTAGTTCCTGTGCATTCTGTAACTCAATAATTTCCCTAATTTGGGATCAATAAAGTCTATCTATCTATCTATCTATCTATCTATCTATCTATCTATCTATCTATCTATCTAGTGACCACTCAAAGCTGGCAGTGTGCTTTTAATTTGAAATGTCTGACCGGAAGTTCTATGTTTATTCTGACTGCACTAACTTGACACTTTGCTTTATCGACTGATACTAATCCTCTCCAGTATTGACAGTCACTATGCCCGACTCTAAAATCAAACAGGCCTTTATTCTCATTATTTAAATATAATATAATAAAACATGTGATTATAAAAGCAGCAGCTTGAACTTTATTCTCTAATTGAATTCTTAATTCTAACTAGTGTCAATAAGGTAGTAAATGTTGCATTACATAGGTTTTTTTTTTTTAAAATTAGATTGCAATGTCCTATAATAACCTATATTATGAGCTTTACACACACGCACACACACACACACACACACACACCTTGCAGCCTCCTGTTACCTGATTATAGGTATCCGATCCGCGGTTGTCAAGGGAATATCAACAACATGACATCAGGTGCAACAGAGGATACCTGCCATCTCGAAGGCCCATGCTAGATGCAACATAAAACCCAGGTTAAATAACAATAAATGGAGTTAAAGCATGCAATGCAGCTAATAATATGGAGTCTTATGCTGCAAAGTCGTCTATAAGCTGTTTACAGTGCATCATCCAGGTTATTCCCTGCAGGAGTTATTACAGCTCACACCTCACACTCTGTCCATCACATCATGGTTACTCACCTGTGAAGCTCTGGTCATGAGCAACAGCTGTGCAGAAGCAGAGTAAAGTCGTGCAGACACATTCCTGTGCTGCTATAATAATTCACATTGTGGACCAGAGGAATGCTGCGCGTCCAACTCCTCGACACCACAACAGGAAATGGAGGGATGCGCTGCTCTGATTGGTCGAGACGCTGCAGAGAGGGGGCGGGATCTCTTCTCTGATTGGTTGAGCTTCAGATCAGCTGCTGCCTGGTTAGTTTGGTTTTTTTCTTTCCTGCTGATTGACAGCACATATTTTTAATAATTTATTCAAATGAATTATTGAAGCGTGCCAGGTTAGTTTTACATGTTTGGCTACAGTTTAGGAATATTTCATCACAAACTA
Source organism: Sebastes umbrosus (assembly GCF_015220745.1). NCBI lineage: Eukaryota > Metazoa > Chordata > Actinopteri > Perciformes > Sebastidae > Sebastes > Sebastes umbrosus. Next base: position 29,276,716 of record NC_051282.1, on the reverse strand, counting down.
ACAGATCGATTAAGATGGAAAGAAACACGACAACTTTCCTAAATAACACGTTTAGAAGTGGTGGGATGACCTACTCAAACACTATATGCATACTTAAAGCTGCAGCAGGCAACTATTTTTTTTTTGCATCATTGGGCAAAGATTCCATAATAATTTTTTACCATATTGTAATTCAAGTGTTCTGAGAGAAAACTAGTCTTCTGCACCTCTTCGTGTCTCTGTTTTCAGACTTTAAAGGTCCCATATAGTAAAAAGGGACATTTTCATGTCTTTTATATTATAAAGCAGGATTAAGTTCTATATAAATACTGTGAAAGTATCGAAACGCTTAATCCACAGAGAAATACACACAGCCCGTATTCAGAAACTGAGCTTTTGAAACCATGTTAGGATTTCTTTCCATTTGTGAGGTCACAAATCTACAATATTTAGACCGTTACGCGGTTTTAAATGTAAACATTCTTAATGTCTCCCAGTTTATTTCCTGTTGCAGTGTATGTTAATGACATCAGCTGACAGGAAGTAAACATGGACCCAAACGGTTGCCTAGCAACGCAATTCTGTTGCAATTCCATTGAAATGCACTAAAACGGAGCGTTTCAGTGTATTAAATCATACACCAACAACTTGGCAAAACAAATCTTCAAAATGAACAGGAATTACAGCTCAAGTGTAAACATTTTTAATGCAGCAACAAATTGGTCAAAACAGGAATTAAAATTCCAGTATATAATGTATATAAATATAGAATTGAATTTAAAAGGTCGGCCCCATTGTCACCGATATCCGATCCCTATAAATCAGGATATTTTTTAACATCCTGTTGACGTTTAATTCACTCCCTTGTCTCCTCTCCAAACCTGCACCCTGATCCTCTGACTAAATCTGAGGATGTGAGTCCAACATTATGCAACATTAAGGGTAACCCACTCATAATGAGGACAGCAATTATGTAAGTCACAGTGTGGAACACGTTTGCCCTCCAGACACATGAGGTCAAAACTCTAAACTAATAAAATGTAATGTATGGCATATGATGCATGACTGCATTATGTGTAGACCCCCTTACCATTAAAACCAGTATAGACACACTGGGAGGTAATAATGGTGAGCTGGCTCTGCAGTGCACACTGCATGCATGCAGCACTGAGCACTTAATGTGTCCCAGTTTATTTCCCCCATTATTGCCCCATTGTCACCGATATCCGATCCGGTATCGGTGCATCCCTATAAATCAGGATATTTTTTTAACATCCTGTTGACATTTAATTCACTCACTTGTCTCCTCTCCAAACCTGCACCCTGATCCTCTGACTAAATCTGAGGATGTGAGTCCAACATTATGCAACATTAAAGGGACTGTTTGTAACTTTTTAAGCGTATAAATCTACCGAGTCGGGATCCCATGTGCGCTCGCGGGTTGCCGGAGCCTCTCCTCCTCTGCATGCTTGCCTTCAATCACACCGCGCGTGTTCTCGCTGTCTCGCTCCACCTCTTGACGTGTATGCGCGCACACTACTTCATGGAGAGACCTTCGTCTGGTCAGCTAACATTACTGCCAAGCAGGTGAAATATAGTGATATTGAGGTTTTAGCTGACGTGTGTCTCCTCACTGTTTTGACCGATGCTCGTTTCTTGTCTATGTAGAGCGAGCACAAGCCCGATGCTGACTTTCGTTGACTTAACGGCCACAGGTGTTGCTGTTAACAAGCAATTCTGATTCTTACATCGAGTCCCTTTAAGGGTAACCCACTCATAATGAGGACAGCAATTATGTAAGTCACAGTGTGAGCATGTTTGCCCTCCACACATGAGGTAAAAACTCTAAACTAATAAAATGTAATGCATGGCATATGATGCATGACTCCATTATGTGCAGGCCCCTGCCATTACAATTTTTCTCAATTGTTTACACACAAATACTGGTACTTGACACACAATGACCACAACATGTAACTCATGCACCAACCCCCTGAACCAATTCTGCTAAACTACAAGCACAATTCCTGCTTTACACTCAAATTGCAGTTCTAAAACACACTTTTTTCAAAACACTACACACAATTCTCTGCATTTGGCACAATTTTCATGAAGAAAATCTCGTTTTCACAAGGAACACACTGTCATTCAAAATTCTAAAGTCAATTGCCCTACTATGCACACTGACTCATCACATGGACAAACACCTGTCACACAGTGTAACAATTAGCAATCAGTTGATGCTTTTCATGGCTGGATTCGACATGCTAAGCGATATTTCCCCCGCTGCTTGGCCAGGGAAAACATTGCTTGTGATGTGGATGAGGTGCTGTGGCCAGACCGAAACAGAAGAGAGGATGCAGCATAGTTTTTTTTCGTTTTTTTTTACTGTAACTGTATACAGTAAATTCCTCTGCTGTTTTGTATGTAGACCACTGTATGTGCAACTTTGTGTTGGTTGGGATGTACACTGTGTACATTGTTTTTGTGGGGAAAATAAAATATATTTGTTACCGTGTATTTGTGTATTCTGAGTATAAAAACAATATTCTAAAATATTTTACAACACACTTATGTATGTACTGTCTGTAGTAAGTGTAACACTGAACAAAAAAAAGGCCTAAGTCATCATGATGAATGGAGAAGAAGTGTTTCCATTCATCATAGTGTTTTACATTGAGCACATCAGTGTTCAACTGGTTCTTATAAATGTCTATTCATATGATGGTGTGTGTGTGTCATTTGAAAACAAAATACCATTTTGAGAAGAAATAACATTGTTTTGAATGCAAAGTTTCATTTTGCAGGAGAATTGAGGGGTTTTGCCCATTGTGTGTGTGTTTTTTGATTTGTGTGTAGAGTTCTGAGAGTATGAGGCATGCTTTCAGAAAATGTGTGTAAACAATCGAGAAAAACTGTAAAACCAGTATATGCATACTGGGAGGTAATAATGTTGTGCATGCTCTGCAGCACTGAGTTATAAAATGCATGGTGCTCTGTCGCTTTAAGAAGCCTTCCAGTGCGCAGAGGCGCTACAGCAGCTCATCACATGATTCTGCTCTTGTGACAATCCAGACAGAGAGAAAGGAAAAGAGTTCATGAGGCGCTGCGATGACATATTACACTGTTATATTAAAGGTACTAAAGGACCAGCTGCGAGGAGGGAAATGGAGTTAAGTTAACCATAAACCACACCGACTCGGACCAGTTAAAGTGACGTTTTGGGTAAATATCTGGAGGTTTGTTGTGTTGCCACTCGGAGGACAAAGTTGGCGCATGGAGAGAAGGGACGAAGTTTCCTTTTTGCGCAGCGTCTTTTCTTTGTTTTCTTTTGTTTTTATCAACCAGCCGTGTCTCACAGCAACAAAACACAAGTAGTTCAGCTGCGATAGACTCTTTTTCTGTTGCTCTGAAGTTAGAAAGAGACAAGTTGAGGACGCAGCACGTCGAGGTGAGAGATGGTGGACAGCAAACCTCTCCTCCAGGACCGACCGCCCGCCTACACCACCGTCCCGGGGGCTTATGAGTACGGCCCGCAGCCCGGGCAGCAGCAGCCTCAGCCCGGCTATGGAGCCATCCCTCCGCCGGCCCCACCGCCATACCAGTACCCCGACGGACCAGGCAAGTACTGCCATGGTTCCACATTCACCAGAAAGTGAAGGAGAGGTTTCACTGCTGCACACATCCGGCTTCTTTTAAAGGTCCCATATCGTGCAAATTTTCTTGTCATACTTGTATTTTGTGTTTCTACTAGAACATGTTTACATGCTGTAATGTTAAAAAAAACACTTTATTTTCTTCATACTGTCTGTCTGAATATACCTGTATTTACCGTCTGTCTGAAACGCTCCGTTTTAGCACATTTCGACGGAATTGCAACAGGATTGTGTTGCTAGGCAACAGCTTGGGTCCATGTTTACTTCCTGTCAGCTGATGTCATTCACATACACTGCAACCAGGAATAAACTGGGACACATTTAGAATGGTTATGTTTAAAACTGTGTAAAGGGTCTAAATATTGTATATTTGTGACATCACAAATGGACAGAAATCCTGACGGCTTATTTCAAATGCAGAGTTTTTGAATACGGGCTGTGTGTATTTCCCTCTGGATTAAGTGTTTCGATACTTTCACAGTATTTATAAAGGACTTAAGCCTGCTTTATAATAATATCTCACTTTTTTGATAATATGTCCCCTTTAAAGGTCCCATATTATAAAAAGTAAGATTTTCATGTTTTTTATTATAAAGCAGGCTTAAGTCCTATATAAATACTGTGAAAGTATCGAAACACTCAATCCAGAGGGAAATACACACAGCCCGTATTCAGAAACTCTGCGTTTCAAACAAGCTGTCAGGATTTCTGCCCATTCGTGATGTCACGACTATACAATATTTAGACCCTTTATACAGATTTAAACGTAAACATTCTAAATGTGTCCCAGTTTATTCCTGGTTGCAGTGTATGTGAATGTCATCAGCTGACAGGAAGTACACATGGACCCAAGCTGTTGCCTAGCAACGCAATTCTGTTGCAATTCCGTCGAAATGCGCTAAAACGGAGCGTTTCAGACAGATGGTTATTACAGGTATATTCAGGCTGACAGTATGAGAAAAATAAAGTGTTTTTTGAACATTACAGCATGTAAACATGTTCTAGTAGCAACACAAAATGCAAGTATGATCCTGAAAATGAGCACAATATGGGACCTTTTAAAGGAAATCTCAAAGGCATCATTAGGCAAAAATTCCATAATAACCTTTCAGCATATTGTAATTTCTTTATTTTATTTCATTTTCTTTATTTATTTGCACATATATAAAACTTCACAAAATCCAGTCAATGAAAAAAACAAAACAAGAAACGTGTCAGGAGAGGTCAAGAAGCCACAGGCTCATACAAAGAAGTTTTGTCATATGGATATGAAATTTTCCAAAAATAATAAATAACTGTATTATATACAGCATGTTATTTCCAATCTTATCTTTACTAAAATATATCATTATATCAAACATATTTATTTCAACATCTATCTATATATCTATCTATCATTAATATATACAGTATTTAGAATTACAATATAGTCCCAGTTTGTTTAGATAGATAGATAGATAGATAGATAGTTAGTAACTTTATTGATCCCGAGGGAAAATCAAGTTTCCAGCATCACAGTTCCATAGTGCAAAACATGTTAATAAAAAGGCAGTAAAAAAGTTAGTAGTACAAAGTACAAAAAAATATACCAGATATAAAAATACAAGGAGATGAATAAAAACAGTTAAAACTGAATATAGTGCAGGGTAACTCCAGTAGCTTAGTCTATGCGATAGTGCAGGCTAATGTCAGTGCTCCACAAACCTTAAATATAAAGTTTATAAGTGGGGTGATTCTCAGTGTGAACACACTACCTGTTCAGTGGGATTATAAGAACAAGAATGTGAAATATGAAGTTTTGGCTCGGTGCAGCAGCATTTAGAGCCACACAGGTTGTGCTCCCTGTAGCCCCAGGCCTTGTACAGTATGTGCCTGCTTTTATATGAGGCAGTCATCTGACTGATTGTATAAGAGCTGCAATGACCAGGAAGTTACTGGAATAAAGTCTCTCTTGTAATTGGCTTGTAATTTCCGTATTTGCTGAACCACATGTTCTTGGTTCTTCTGTGTAGATTAAAGAAGCCCGTTGCTGCAACTGAAGGGGATAATTATTATAAAACAGTGTAGGTATATGTACACAGCTATACCGTGGTCCTCCTCCAGACACATTAGAGTTTCAGAGACTTTGTTTCCTGCATTCTGGTGACTTTTAAAGAAGAAAAATAATAAAATAAGTGCACTGCAACAGATTCATTAATTTTACTTTTAATTATCAGGAAAAAAACCCTGAATAATTTGCCCCTCTGGCATGAATCTCTGGTATAAACTAATATATTCATCAGTTTTCTTTCATTCATTCATTTATTTCAGAATATTTTTGGCATCATTGGGCAAAAATTTCATAATAACCTTTCAGCATAATGTAATTGAAGTGTTCTGAGAGAAAACTAGACTTCTGCTCCTCCTCATGGCTCTATTCTCAGGCTTTAAAGAATCCAGCCCGTGACAGGAGACTTTGACCAATCACAGGTCATTTCATTTCAGAGAGAGAGCGTTCCTATTGGCTGTGCTCCGGTCGTGTGACCAGAACTTGGCTTTCCTTCACCAGATTTCACAATGCCTAGTTTGACCGTTTGGTCGGAGTTCGTGAGTGATTGACAGCTGTTCATAGACGGCAGCTGGACAGCAGACCTCAGATCAGCTCTGACTGCTTGTTTTCCTCCGGTCTGTGAAATCTTGCAGATGCCGTTAGGAGCACCAGAGGACACAGATTTTTTACCTGTTTCATGTACTACTGTCACGATATAGCGACTGTTTTATAAGAATAACGCGCTGCGTGGTGTAATGTGAACCCAGCGGCGAGCACAGCTCAAACTGTTGTGCAGTGAGTAGTCATGAGCCTGGGAGAGGGTAATGTTAGTCTCTCTCACTGGGAGGCGTCCTAATCAGACAAAATGAGTCGTAAACAAGCAGGGTGATGGTATCAAAGTTCACAAAGTTCAAGTTCAAACACAAATCTCCCCGCAGATGGACACAGGTGGTAAACAAATAAATCAATATGCCCTGAGAGTGTCAGTGAAATGAAAACACACTCACTACTGAGGGTGTAAGAAAATATCCATACACATGAGTATCACAATATTTTGTTTTGCGATATTGATTCTCCAAAACGCTTTATCGATTTTAAATTAACCTCTTAAAAATATGATATTCTGTCTTTCGGAGGATGTAGCGGGCTCAGGTTTAAAGCTAGAGTGAAGATACTGGAATCATATGAAACTAGAAAACCTAAAGAATCCGTTGGTGCCAACCAATCTCACTGAAGGAGGCTAAATAACGCTCCAAAGTTGGGCTAAATTGAGATGAGATTTTATACATATGGTGTGTCTTTATACCAGTTTTACGCAATATATTACGATATATTGAATCGTTACCTCTATATCATGATGCATATCATATCGCCAGATTCTTGCCAATACACAGCCCTGCTTACTACACAGTCACACTAATAAAAACATGATATGGTAATTTGTTTAATTATTTAAAACAATATGTTCTTTCCAGTTAATGTCCACAATAACATGTCATTTCCTTCTGTTAACTACAGGATACCCGTCAGCCCAAATGAACCCCGCCATAGCCCAGCAGCCGTACCCTGGGACGTACACCATCATACAACCGTCTGTAGTGGTGGTGGGAGGCTGCCCTGCCTGCAGGTGAGAACACACAGACACACACACACACACACACACACACATGCATATTAGAGTGTATATCACGGTAGATAATGTACAGTAGTGCTGCAACGATTAGTCGACTAATCGATTAGTCGGTCGGAAAAATAATCGATTCATCGTGATAGTGATTTTTCTTTGGCAGAAAATTCTGTTTTTCCGCCTCTCAAATATGTGGATTTCCTGCTTTTCTCTGTTTCATATCATATTAAACTGAATATTTTGGGGTTTTGGACTGATAGAACAACAGATTTAAAGACATCACCTTGGATATTGAGGAACTGGGATGAACATTTTTCACTATTTTCTGACATTTTATTAGGACTGACCTGAATTCTTTGAAGCTTGGAACCGTTGCCGTGGTAATAGAACTCCAAATCACTATTCCACTATTCCACTACTTTAAATTTATTTTATTTTATTTATATATAAGTATGCAATAATAATGTATAAATCCCCAAAATAGCCCATGAAATAAGGAATAATCCCGCAGAATGATTCATATGCAGCATTAATTATTGTTAGTTATTCTCTGTTTGTTGTGTGTAGAGGTGCGTCTTACGTCACAGTCACACTTTAGACTTTCAGACCTTGGCGGAGGTAATACTCGTCAGCTGCAGCCCTAATGGACGATGAGGTTTGTAGCACGTGGTTAAACGTCTCATGCTCTCTGTGACTAAGCCACTTTCTGTCTGTGCGCCTTTATTTATACTATGTATGAGTATTTTCACTGTCCCTGCGTGCGTGGTGTCAGGCCTACAGTCACACTGTGACCTCATGTTAACTGGATGGGACTTTCAGTTTTGGAAGCTGGTTTCACTGTGCCTGAGTCAACATCCTGTCAGTCAGATGATTTCAGCCTCAAACATGTGACGGGGGGGCAGATCCAGGCCGAGGTGGATACAGGACACAGTTCACAGGAACAGCAAATAGAAATCAGATGTCCTCTCATCCACTGGTTGGATTTAAATAATGTAATATACCGTATATCTACTCCAGTTTCAGCACGACTGTTTGTAGTCAAGAGGTGAACGAATACCCTTTACTGTAATGAAAGGTGACATGGTTATTTATGAATACTTACTGTTATATACGCTGCTTCCTGACACTTTGGCCCTGTTCAGACCTGCTATATTAACACGCGTTAATAATACACACCAGTGTTTTACAGTTTCTCTCGTTCTTTTTGGCTCATTTCTTGAATGAGAATTGTTTATTTTTTCAAAACAAAAAGTTCACAACAGATTTGAATTTCTCATTAATTCAAGCATCTTGCACGTGTTTTGGCTCACGTACGCTAAAGAGTCAGCATGATAACCACTTGCACATGACTTACTGATCAAAACTGATGAGTTGACTCTCAGTGAAACTTTCTAATGACAACTAACTCCTAACCATTCTTTCATCGTTTGAGCCGTCACATGCAAAATGATCCATTCAATTATCAAAATCTGTCAGACATGCATGTATATTCCGTAAATATCTACGATGAGGAGGTACAATCTGTTGTTTTTTAACTGAAATAACGAAGGTTTTTTAATTGCTGCAGGGTTGTTGTTGTTGTTTTTTGGCATAGATGTCATTATAGAAAAAGGATATGCACATTTATATGTATCCAGTGTAGCGACATGTACTGTAAACAGAAAAATCTCTTTTGATCTTTCATATGAAGTCATATATAGTGAACACAAAATGACATCTACGCCAAAAAAATAAACTCTGCAACAATAAAAAAACAATGTGGTAGTTAAGTCAAAATACAAACGACCTCCTCACAGTACGTAACATCATGTCATAGATATTTATAGAATATGCATGCATGTCTGACACATTTTGATAATTGAATGGATCATTTTGCATGTGCCTGCTCAAACGATGAAATAATGGTTAGAAGTTGTGAAGAGGACGAAAGTTTACAGTTTCACTGAGGATCCACTCATCAGTTTTGATCAGCAAGCCATGTGCGAGTGGTTATTGTGCCAAATTGTAGATAATTGTACTTATTCTTATGCACACACATGCCAAAACACGTGCAATTCGCTTGAATGAAATTCTAATCTGTTGTGGACAACAAATTACTTGTTTAGAGATTTGAACTTATTGTTTAAAAAAAAAAAATTATCATTCAAGAAATGAGCCAAAGCGAACGAGAAAAACTGTAACATTAAAGATCAAAAGATAATTTTCTGTTTCCAGAACAGTTAACAGGAATAATTTGACTGTATACATACAAACGTGCAAATCCCTTTTCTGTGTAGCTACTACAGTAATGACATTTCACAGTAAACTTTTACCTGCTGTTGAAATGGGAATCTAAACAGCTCAGTGTGAAATACAAAAAGCATTCAGCTGGACAGAACTGACATTCTGGTATATTACAGTAAGCAGTCAGTGTCAACAAAAAGTAGAACAAAACAGAGATTTGTAGATAAGAAACTCTTTCAGTTCTCTGTCTCGGTGTGGTGGAAAAACAGCTAATCATTTTGACCCACTCAGCTCACGAGATGAGAAAACAGCTTTTCATTTTGGTGTTGTTGGTCAACTTACTGACACAATAACTGGTTTTGAAGCATGAATGAAGTGTTTTAGGTGACTTACTACCTTTTGCAGACAAACAGGTGTGACAACTGTACTTACAGTTTAGAGAAAGTTAATAAGCCAGACTGTGTCTGTCCGCAGTATGTAAGGTGGCTGGTGCAGTTCTAGTCAGCATTTTGCATCATGCCTTGCATCATGTGTCCTGGGTCAGTGAAAGCCACAGTTCAAATACTTACAACCTGGTACAGCAGCACATAGTGTAGTGAGATACCAGTGTAAACCAAACAACGTCAGCTTATGTAAGCATGCCTCCTTTTAGGAGCTATAATCATTTTAATAATATGACATATGATATATGACTTTTACATTTTTTTTACGACATACTATACTATGACTTTTTTAAATTATTATGACATACTATACTATTTTTTATGACTTTTTATTTTTATTTTTTACGACCTACTATATTATGACTTTTATTTTTATGACATAATATACTATGACTTTTTAAATTTTTTATGGCATACTATATTATGAATTTTTTTGAAGTTTTTATTGCACACTATACTATGACTTTTTTATTTGTATGGCATACTTTACTACGATTTTTTAGATTTTTTTATTACATACTATACTATGACTTTTTTTGATTTTTTACGACCTACTATACTATGACTTTTTTAAAATTTTATGGCATACTATACTATGACATTTGTATGACAGTCAGCTTATGTAAGCATGCCTCATTGTAGGAGCTCTAATAATGTTAATAAGGTTAAACCCCGGTCATCACTGCAGCAGAATCTAATATTATCAGAGTAATTAACTATTTCTCAAGATTATTTCTATTATATCTACACCCCAAAGGTCAAACCTCCACAGCTATGTGACACTCTTTCATAGCATTAGCAGTAAGCAGCTTTTCATTTCCCGTCTCTTTAGGGTCATGTTTGATAATTGTTAATTCCTTCTCGGGGCCTCCAGCAGATTTACCGGCGGCGCTGATCGGTGTGGTGCGGTCATGAGACCGTGGGTTAGCACTTTGTTCACCGTGACTCGGGATTAAAGCTGCTCCCCTTCAAAACAAGCTGCTTCATGTTCTGACCAACATTTGTTGTTGTTGTTTTTCTCATGTCACACGAGGTGAAAACCCATTTATAGATTGTACTTGCAATAAAACTAAGAAGTACCATAAGCCAAATGCTTATTAACCTTTACATCTGATCCAGCTCTGTGGGGGAAGAAGAAAAACTGGAAGTAAATAAGAGAAGTAAAGTTCGGTCAGACTCGTGTTCAGATTGGAGATAATAAAGAGACACTGCAGAGAAGCATTCAGTAAAATGTTGGTAGGAAAATGTAATCACGTGTGATTCTGTTCAGTCACTTTTCAAGATCATTCTAGTAAACATGATCTAATAACAATACCATTTTAATAATAAACTGTACATTATTATATATTATATATTATATATAACAGTTACATTGATTTTTTTGTATAATAAATAAATAAAATAATTTAAATAATATTGTGATATGAAACTATATCAGTGAATAGCTACTAATAACCTGCAGCCATGGACAGATTGTAAGACAACAGGACAAAGACGTGTAACCGACACTCAGACTGGAAGAGACACAAAATGATTACAAAATAACGTGTCTGCGGCGGTTGCATCTCTTTGTGGTCGTTTGTTTTTTGTGACATACTATATTATGACTTTTTTATATTTTTCATGGAATACTATACTACACATTTTACTAAAGGTAAGGTATTTTTTATGACTTCTTTTGACATTATACTATGAATTCTTCTATGACATTTTTATGACATACTATACTATGATTTTTATTTTTATTTTTACAACTTACTGTACTATGACTTTTTTTAAATTTTATGACCAACTGTACTATGATTTTTTTAAATTTTTTTTTTTTTTTTACATTTTTACAATATGACATTTTTTTGTGACTTTTTTATGACATACTATACTATGACTTTTTTTTATTTTTGTGACATTCTATACTATGATATTTCTCCTGACTTTTTATGGCATATTATACGATGACATTTCAAGAATTCATATGCTAATTATGACCATTTAACACAAATGTCTGACAGGATAAAACGATGAAGTGATGACATTTTGGACAGACATGGATGTAAACTGCAGCGAGGCGGTAATTCTAGTTTGTGCATCAGTATTTCTGCTCACTTTGCTCACGTTCCTTAACGCTGCGTCCCGTCACCAGAGTCGGCGTCCTGGAGGATGACTTCACCTGCCTGGGGATCCTGTGTGCCATCTTCTTCTTCCCCCTGGGTCTCCTCTTCTGCTTCGCCCTGCGTCAGAGAAGGTGTCCCAACTGTGGCGCCACCTTCGGCTAGAGGGACCAAACTGCAGCTCATGCACCTGCTCCCATGCATACACACACAACACACACACACACACACACACACACCTTCACACACATAATCCAGCATTTTTGTGTCTTTTATTTTGTTATCTTTTCTTAATATTGCACATTGCTGTTGCCATTACGTTACGTACAACAAAATGATCAAGATGATATTACCATGAGTTATGATGTTTTATTATTAGAGGCACGTGTAGAAATCAATTTTCTCCTGCCAGTTGAGGATATATTCTAGCATCTGTAAGTGTCCAGCTGTTGTCAGTGCCTTCACTACATGCTGAGTGATCATCAGAGATTCCATCAGTCATGATTTCTCCCGTAGATTTCGCTCAGTTATCCGAGGATCTGAGCAGATTCCTTCATGTTTTTTAAAGCCACAATTAACTGAGACATGCTTTTTTTTTTCTTTTTGCTGGCACACTGCATACATATTTTCTGCTTAGTAACATACTCAACACAGCATCCATGTAGATCACTGATGTATTGGCTTCTTTCCAGTAATGTAAACCTTTTTTAGAAATGTTTTTGGCTCAGTGTGTCACAGGGAATAACACATACAACATCTTCAAAAGAGAAAAAGAAGACGTGTAAAGATCCTTGAACTGTCCCGGCTGAACCAGTGGACTTGTCTCCGACAGAAAGCCTGTACCGTTTTGTCTGTTTTTTGTTGATATTATTTCTTGGGGCCATATTTGCACTGACAGTTTGTTGATGATTATTCTGCTGGGTTGTGCTTTTCCAGGGCCAATGCAGACCTCAGGTACATACAATCTGAAACGCCCTCGACTTTACAACCTCAATCACTGTTTGACTTCGGACTTGCTTCGAGAGGACTCTTCTCGCGTCAAAGCGCAGACTCCTCCTTTTAACGTGTGGAGTTTCACTTCAAGGAAGCATGCCGAGAGCAAAAAACAAAACGCTGAAGAAATCTCTCAATAACGTGTATAATCTCTGGATTTTCTTATCTTAGTACTCTGTGACAAGTCACCCTGCCCCATTCCTCCCAAGCAGACAATCAATGGAGAATGTCTATGTCCCTGTATCTGCAGTATCTCCGTGTCTACGTCTTCCATCGCAGCAAGATGTTATATAACTGTCCATGGCAGAAGAAAAAGAGAAAGAGAGAGAACTGGGTGGGAGTTATTTAAAAAAAAAAATCTTCTTGCTTTAGAAAACACACTACGCACGCTCTTATGATTGAGGTTCTTACTTTTTATATATGAGTTACTGTAATTAAAAAAAGAATGCTACTTATGTTACTTGCTTGATTTGATTTTTAAAAAAAACTTTTTCAAATGGATGAAGATTAAAGGGGACATATCAGGCTCATCTTCAGGTTAATGCTTGTATTTTTGGTTTCTACTAGAACATGTTTACATGCTTTAAAGGGACTCCATGTAAGAGTCAGAAATGTCTTGTTAACAGCGACACCTGTGGCCGTTAAGTCAACGAAAGTCAGCGTCCTGTTGCTCGCGCTTGTGCTCACTCTACATAGACATGAAGGAGCTTCGTTCAAAACAGTGAGGCGACACACGTCAGCTAAAACCACAATATCACTCTATATTTCAGCTGCTTGGCAGTAATGTTAGCTGACCAGACGAAGGTCTCTCCATGAATCAATGCTGAGGGAGGGAACGGGAGACACCAGAGTTTTGGTCGGAGACGATAACGTTTCCCTTTGCGGAGCCCCGTCACTTCACAAGACACGGGAAACCTCTGTTGGTCTGGAGGAGCTGCAGCAGTTATTTCTGCACAAACGTCCACTGTTCATTCACTAGATATTCTCAGAGCTAAACTAACTCTTCTGCAGTGTGGAGTGAGCAGCATGCACGTGAGAGGTGGAGCGAGATAGCAAGTGTCTTCTGACCACGGTCGGGAGGCTGAAGCAGGAAGAGTTGACACTGTTTAACAGACGGGCTTCACTAGATAGAACTTTCTGGTTTTGGTGCTTCCGTGTAGTTTGTGTTGGAGTCTGAGTCTGAGCAGCGTAACCTGCATAGGACACCAACCCGCAATGATTTATACATGTTAGGACTTACAAACAGTACCTTTTAATGTTCATGGAATACATTATTTTCCTCATCCTGTCTGTCTGAATATATACCTGTATTCCGTCTGCTGCGTTTTAGCGCCTGTCTCTTTAAGCCCAGCCTGCTCTGATTGGCTTACGAGTAAAATATGGCGCACCTTTGCAAAGGTAGTTCTCAAGCTTTGGGCAATATAATAGTCTCGAGTCGGACAGTTTCCAGCAGCCTTCGAAGAATTTACAGGAAGTCACAGAAAAAATGTCATCCTGTTAGAACCGATCTGTAGGCTACTTGTAGTTTTCAGACCACGTTCGCATTTCTTTATATTTGTTAGTAAATATACGTGGAGATGTGCGTGTATCTGGCGTTGGCTTCTATCCTTTATTATTTTTATATCCGCCTTGTAAAGCACATAATGAGCACTCGTTTTAACAAGTGCTCTATAAATAACTCCCTGGCAGTCAATGTGTCATTATTATCAACCGCACAAGACATTTTGAACAGATGAAACCTTCATTGCACAACATGAGACTAGTCGGTGTTAAATATTACAATTACACAGAAAGTTGTGACTTCCTACAACACATGGTGTTTGCTGTCAAAACTCAGAGCCAATCAGCTCTTAGATCAGGCGACAGCCAGGCGTTTCCCATCATGCCCCGGGTCTTGCAGTAGATGGAGAGCAACTGCGGCGCCTGGCTCTAAAGACTGTGAACGCCTCGATCTCGTGAGGTTATCGTTGCCCACGTGTGCATGACGTCAGAGCAAGTCGGACACAAATCTAACCAGCATGCATTGCGTGATCGATTCCGTGCAGGCCTGGCTCATCTCCAACGAGCATATTCTAATGAGCCTGCTTGTGACATAGGAAGCAAATCTGATTGGCTCGTTGAATCACATGTTTTCTGATCTAGACAGCCCACAAAAAACTGATTGGGTTGTCTTTTTTTTTAGGTATAGTCCCGTTTAAATACACTTAACATTTATTATTTTTCATATCAACAAAGGAACAAGAACATCCAGACAGACACTGTGTGCATGATAAACAAACTAAAGCAGAATATTGAAGAAATAAATCTTTATTTTTCATACAGCAAATTCTATTAAGGTTGTAATGTGGGCCGGAAACAAGTGCACATGCTGGTGTTAATGCCATGTGTAATGATAAAAAGCAGAAATGACTGCGCTGTCAATGGGAAGATGAGGCGATCGTCCACAATTTGAAGAACACAAGAGATATATATATATTTTTTTACAGTAGTTATGTATGTGTCATTAAGGCAAAAGTCCTGTCTAGATGGCAAAGGACGATATTTATAGCATCTGTTGTACAAATGTATATACAAGTGGGACTTTTAAGTGTTTGCATTTTTCTCTCCTTGCAGCAACAGTCGTTTTAGTATCGACACTACGATGCATCGTTCTCATAAGGACCTGAAGGTGAAGGTCCTCTCTACAGCAACGTTCTTCTACTGTCCCTATGGCAACAGGAACGATTTCTAACAGTCATTTTGACGACATCAACGGCATAAATACATCGTAGTATTATCTTTGACCATTTGTATTCATTCATTTCTCAAGTGCGGGTAAGAATGTGGTCCTTTAAAACATCACCACCACAAACAGAGGGACAAAAAATAGAAAATATATATATATCTTAAATATATGAGCATCTGTTCTGTAAAATAAAACGGTGCCAAAACACTTCCATGTTTGCAGCACCGGGGGATCCCAGGTTCAAATTGTTTTTCTCAGTGCTCGCCAAGTTCTGTCTGGTTCCATCCAGACCAGGAGAAGTAACGGCAGGGCAGAGCTGCACATCCCGGGAAGGTTGACAAAGACGTTGCGGGGAATGGACGGTGTGTGTGGAGACGTGGGCCGATCAGACGACCGGCGCCGAGCGGTCGTTGGTGACGGTTGGACGTAGCCTGACTGTGGCGAATGGGTTCCCTCCCCTGTGGAAACGCAGCAGAGACGAGAGCATATGTGAGATTGAGAGAAAGAGATAAAGAGAGAAGAAGGCAGATCAGCTGCTTTATGTTCGTATGTGACTTACGCGAGGTAAGCAGGCTGTGGTCTTGAGGTGCCGTTCGGCTGCAACGCCTGAGGAGAAAACACAGATTCACTGTTGAGTCACAAGGCCAACACTCACAGTACAGAACCATGACACAGTAACACTATGAATACCTCAATCAGACCCTTCTTCTGCCATGTCTGATGTACAGTTCAACCCAACACACACACACACACACATATTTTAGGCCGCTGAAGGATTGGACACACTGGATGAATGGCGGGGCGAGGGCGAGCGTGGGAAAGACGACGTGCTGTGTCATATCACGAGACAGTGTGTGGAATCTGGACCTTCTGGAAATTCAAGTCTTCTTCGAGTTTTCTTATGACAAGCCAACGTCCACAGACACCACGTCTAGGGCGAAGGTCACCGCTGAAGATGAGCAGCTTTTAACAACTTTTTTTTAAGCCTCATCCTTTACTTAACCAGGTAAAAGTCTCATTGAGATTAAAATCTCTTTTTCAGGAGTGACCTGGCCGAATAAATATTACTACAACAATAAATACAAACAATACAAGCAGACAAATATACAGCTGTCACACACTACAAGTGAATGAGCACAATATCCAGTTAGCGTGATGCATAAAACAACAATTTCATTGAGACATTTAAGAGCAGTCATATTCGCCAAGAGTGCTATTTTCTCGATCCTTTAAAATTGACTTGAAGCTGCAGTAGGCTGAATATGTTTGGCATCATTGGGCACACAAAGGTACGTGATTGTTTTCCAGATTACCTGTCTCATGCTCTACTTTCAGGATATAGTGACCGTTTTATAAAAATAACTTTTTTTAATCATATTTGCTCCATTTCTACCCACAGCTGCTTTAAATCCCCCGTACAGCAGTAATCAGCTCTGACAATATCAGGTCCTTCTGTGCATTATTCCAGGAAGAAGGAGCAGCGTATTTAAAAGCTTTTAGACGCATAAAGCAAATATACTTTGAAATGCATCCTCAATTACATTACCAAATGAAAGGGGATAAAAAAGAGCAAGTGACATCATCCGAACCAAACTGATCTTGTACTTTTTGGTACCTGGTTAAACCTTAGACTCATACGTCCTCTAAGGCTTAGAGGACGTATGAGTGAGAGAGCAAAACAACCAAAGTGACTGGGAAGAGGGAAATACAAGGAGCAAATCTACCTGTAGCCTGATTGCAGAAATATAAAGACACACATCAACAGAGTATGGAGTTACTTCTTTTCTGCTGCAGCTAGAAAAAACATGAATCTTCCTGTAAACACATCAGTGCGCTACATTTAGTGTCCAACTTTATTCATTTTATTCGAACTCTGTCAGTAAATTCCCACAATTGAGTGGAAAAATGTACAAAAGAGTAATGAATCATAAATGTAATAGTATAATAGTGTCTATTATAGAGGGAGTGGTGAATGACTAAACTAGGGAGTGATTTCGGACACTGTTTTGTAAAATGTTTGTCAGGATAAGTGCTGAAGATAAACTGTTGATCTTCCTGTTAGTAACCTGCAGTACTGCAGAGATTCCACTAGAGGTCAGAAGAGGACAGAGAGACGGACGCCTCCGTCCAGACTGTTGAAGGCCTGATCCCAATCCGGCCGACACCCTCCCACCCTGTTTTATAGTCACACTCACAGCTCAATGAAGCTCCTTCTTTAAGGTGGAGGGTATAAATACAGCGGACCAACTTCCCTCTCTACGGCAAGGAAATAAATAAATATCAGAATCAGAAATACTTCATTGATCCCCGGGGGAGGAAATGAGTTACGTTTTGCTTTGAGTATAAATATAAAAAAAAATATAGAAAATATAAATAAGAAATATACAGTATATAACAACAGTGCAAATAATAATGCTGTTAAATAGGATCCATGCAAATAATATAAATGCATGCATTTATAAAAATGCAAGAATAGTGTAAATAAATACGAATATTAGTTTAAATGTTCTGTATAAATACATAAATGCAGAGTTAATGACGGAGTAAACCAGATTATTACACAGCTGAATTATTGCACAGTTGAAGATATAATAAATGATGGGGTTATAGCTGCTAATAGGGGTAAAAAATAATAAATATATGATGTTTAAATATGTATAAATATACAACAATTTACAATGTAATGAACATCAAAGTAGTTTTCTAGAGTAGACGAGGGTATATTTGATCCTAAATACAATGTGTTTACTTTATGATGTTGACATCTGTATGACAATAAAGTAGAATAAATTAAAAGTTTATCTCAGTTTGAGCAGTTTACAGTAAATGTTGGCGCACGGAACTGACATTGGATCGTGTTCCATGATGAATACAAAACGGCATTGTACGTCATCAGTAAGGGTGGCAGGTTAAGTCGGCATCGATGCTGACTCGCTGTTGGAGGGTTTTATAACCCACTTCCACTCCCCGCTAACTGGTTTGAGATGGTACTTAATATAGCGAACCCTCCACGCGAGCGGAGTGGAAGTGGGTAGGGAGAAGGTGTAGGAGGGGCGGATTGGAACTGGGCCTTTAAGTCTTCAGCACAAGACAAAGAGTTCCACATCTGTCCTCCTACTGCAGATGTTTGGATTACAAATCACGTAGCAACAATCACGGCTGCTAAAGGACACGCTTCTTTATTCACGTTTTCTTTATTCAGTGTCTCTTTACTTTAGTCGAACCATGACTGTGGTTAAAAATACACGTGTGCAGTCAACATGAACTTAGTCTGTTCTGCTCTGTTAAGCATCAACACGAACAAGAATCTGTTTTTTGGAGGTCGAAACTGTCTCTGCCTTTTTAACTTTCCCTGTAGATCTCAATCTATCACATCTCTCTCTCTCTCTCTCTCTCTCTCTCTCTGTTTGTCTCCATCCTGTGAGTCGTTATCTTTTTCTCAGTGAAAAGTGCAGAACCAGTGAGGGTGCATTTTTCTCTCATGGTGACGCTGCATTCCAGGGTAACCCCACCTTCCCCCCGGCCCTCCTCTGCTCCTCTCACCTTTCCTTCTCCCGACTAACCTACTGAAAAAAAGGCTTTGCTGAAACATCCTCCCATTAGTTTGACGTCAAGTGAAAATATGTGGAAAGACAATAACACTGGGAGATTACAAATGTTCTACAGTATTTAGTCTAGAGGAGAGGCGGAATATTTACCCGTATTTATTCAGTTTATCACCTGAAGTACTGCAGCACACTTATCATACTGACAATAATGCTCATGAATGTTGCAGCCACAAGTCCCTAACTAACGCAGCACACCAACACACAGCCTCCGCCCACCCACTCATACACTAAAATCAGAGGATTACATTCTCTCTCTACTGTAGCAGCGGAGAACTTTTCCCCAGTCTATTCTGAGATCGGTGTGTGTTTTGAGCAGAGTTAAAGCAGAGGTTTGTGAGTTGAAGATTAAGAATGAATGGAGGATAAACTTCCCTGGAACCCTAATTTACCCTGGAAATGGAGGGAGGGAGTGAGAGGCATGCGTTGAAGATGGAGAGACAAGTGTTCAGATGAGGAGATAAACAAGACAAACGACGACTTGAGAAGCTGAGAGAGCGACAAAGAGGGAAGCTGGCTATCGGGTTCAACCAGAGTGGAATTCCACCATAATGCCGAGTCGGTCGGTCGGTCGGTCGGTCGGTCGGTCGGCGGCAGAGAGATGTAGGCTGGATGTAGACTGACAGGCCCGACAGTGGACACACACAAAAGCATGGTAATCGTTGGCCCTACTGCTGTAAATGAGTGGTGAATAATAAATAGCAAGAAAGAGATCTCCACTTGCCATCTGAACCTCTATCTGGGTCAAACATCACAGCCTACCAGCATATATATATATATATATATATGGATTCTGTTGTCAGTGTGTCCGTCTAGGCATTCCATGTTAATAACGAGGTTGGAAAGGTGCAATAATAAACACATTTTATGAAGCATATAGCTTTAAGACATGAGACTTGATTTAACTTGCAAAACAGTGACTTATATTACATTGACCATATCATTCAGTATGCCAGTTCTAGTCCATATAAGGGTGCAGTAAACTTCAAATGAATGCAAATCACTGGCATGTACAGTATATCACTTAAAGAGGACTTATTGTGCTTTTTCTCTTTCCTTTAGTGTGTTATATAGTGTGTTTTTTGTGCATGTAAAAGGTCTGCAAAGTTACCCAAAGTCCACGGCAAAGGGAGTTACTGTCCCCCACAGAAACACTGCTCCTCGACTGCCTGAAATGCCTCGATTGAAGTCCCGCTTTTTTTTCCGTAATGTGGTGATGTCACCAAGTAACACATTTGCATAATACCTGCTTAGTGGCTTGGCACGCTCTCAAACAAAGCTAGTTAGAGCGGAGCTGAAGCAGAGTCCAAAGAGTTTGGTTTGGTTGACCAATCACAACACAGTGGGCCAGCTGACCAATCAGAGCAGATTGGGCTCAAACAGAGCGTTTCAGACAGAGGGTGTAAAGAGGTGCTGCAGCACAGCCGGAATGAGAAAAATAAAGTGTTTTTTTGAGCATTAAAGCATGTAAACATGTTCTAGTAGGAACCCCAAAACACATAGTACACACCTGAAAATTAGTATAATAGGTCCTCTTTAAAGCTTCCAACTGTTAGGGAACAGTATACGGTTTAACGAATTAACTTGATGTACCCTATTGACTGGACACTAACTGAGATAGTGTGAGTTGTTTGAAACGTTTTGAATAGGAAACATGCATAAACATGTCAGAAGTCTACAGGTAGCCTAGAAAAGTGCCATGTGACGTAGTGCAGAGGGTGCACAGGTGCATTTAACCCTGACGAACCACAACAACATTTACATACATCCAGTAGGTGAACTACAAAAGCTTTCATAGAGGATAAACCGCACATTTGGTTGCCACTTTGCATGGTCTGCAAACAGGGAAACACCCGTAGAGTAATGACTACAGCCAGGTTGGTATGGGAGGTGAAATAATAATAATATAATAACAGAAATGGTTGATGAATAAACCAGGTGTGTAATATAATCTAATGATTGCATTCCTCTGATTTCATGTGATTTTTATCCACCATCTTAAAGTTAATGTTTTGGTGTAAATTGAAATATATCAGGCTGAACACTCATGTGCTGTCCTCTTTGCAGAAATGCGGAAAGTGTTCATAAAGGGTTCAAAATGTCTGCAAGAGAGCCGTCAAGGACTTGACGATTTGACAGTGGGACAGCCCTAAACCCTTGGCCATGGTCTTGGGTTTTTGTGTAGTCTGTTTCCTGTTTTATTTTGAAAGTAACTCTCTCCATGTGTCATGTTGTGTTCTACTTCCTGCCTTTGCCATTTTTCCCACCTGTTTTCCACCACACCTGAGTTTCATTGGTTAATTAGTTTTTTGTGTGTTTCAGTGTCAGGTCAGGTCAGCATTAGCTGCTTGTTCCAGACTGGTCCAGTCTTGCTCCCAGTGTTTTAGTTTCAGTCTTCCTAGTTTGTGTGTTGGATCAACTTGTGTTACCTGCTTCAGGACTAAATCACTGGAATAACTCCCTGCTGCCTTCATCCCTTCATCTGTGTTTGGGTCCAACTCTGAAGTTTCCTGAGACTGTGACAGTGGAATACATCCGTGGTGGAAACACTGCGAGTGGCAGCCGGGAAGAGTTTGTTGTGTTGGAGTACAGAAAGCGTAGCTTAGTGTGATCTAACGGCTGAATATTTACATGATTTTGACAGCGTGGATGAGCTCTTTCAATTCGATGGACGCCCGTATTTATTTGGATAATCAGATTTCACAACGAGGCTTCTCCTTGAGCCGGACTCGGACACAATACCAAACAGACCGGATCGAGAGGAAGGTAAGAAAAACCTTTTATTTCTCTCTAGGGGTCTTTCCATTATGATGTCAGACTCTTATAATAACAATCTGAGGCTGTCTGTGGCAAGAAAAAGCCCTTTTAGTGGACGTAACGTTACAGTGACGCTGCTCACTTTACCTCAATACTGGACACATTTCAAAATGTTCCATATTGGGATTTGACATAGATAACTTCTTCAGAAGAGTGTTTTAAAACCCAATTATTGTACATATATTAAATATTTCTTCTTTTCTTTTTCCTCTACCTTTTAATGTAATATTTTTGAACATAGGTGATGGATTTTCTGATATATGTGAGGATGAATATGACAAAATCTTTATATATAAATAGCATGTTTGATATGTAGAAGTATGGCTTTTGCGCTACCGTTTGTATGTATTTGATCAAACTGTGAATTATTTGTGGATGTTTTTATCACGCTGGTGTTTTGGATGAACCACACCTGCCGTCATCGAGCTTGTTTATGTTTCCACTTCTTCAAACATGACGTGGATCCAAGCAGGATCGAAACGTAGTCAATAAAAACCTTGTGGCGTGGAGTAGTGTGCAGTCGTTACCTTTTGTCTTTGCTGACACTGTTCTGATAGCCTCGCACCTACGGGATGTGCGTATAATTAATCGTCTTCATAAAGTGTTGTCCCCATTAAAATACTGAAGTTATCCAATAAGCACTCATCAGTGTGTGCCTGTGCCTCTTTGTTCATGAGATATCCACGCCATAGAAGTCATACCTACAGCAAACTCCGTCTTAAACTGTCTCCGAGTCCCAATAATAGATTTTTTTATTGTGCATGTCAGCCGACTCTGAGAGTGTATCAGAGTGTGGTCGGGTTTCCGAGGCAGACATAAAAAGCTCATCTGACACCACACATACTCATCAGTCATCAGCAGTCAAGATAAGGCTGCCCGGCTGAGGGTACAGTAGGTATCAGGTGAGACGTGGCCTCACGTTGCCAGCTCTATCACGACACTACGGCCGGCGGTGCCAGCACGGCACAAAGGTCTGGCAGAAGGTCAAAGTGCTCTGAGCTGATTCTGTTTCTTAGAACAATCATTTTTACCAAACATAACGGAACACATGGCTTCCTAAATGTGAGATGAATGCACATGAACCAGTGACTGACCGTGTGGTGATCGGACGAGGAGGAGGAGGAGACTGCAGAGGGCGTGGGCGAGTGGTGGTGGCTGTTGTTTGTGGCGCTGATGTTGTTCTTGATGGCGTTGCGCTGCGGACCGTCGCAGTAGTCCGCCGGGGGGAGCACCATGGTCGCCTCGTCCGTCTCCGTGTCCTGATGGTGGAGGTTGACGACACTTCTGCTGCGGTACGGGGCGGCAGACACACTACAGAGGAGGGGTGGAGTGAGAGATGAGGGGAATGAAAGGACAGGTAATAACACGTTAAGGCAAATCCGTTTTAACGCCATCATATGAAACTAGAAATCTTAAGGAATCCATTTGTACCAACTATGTCATGCTAGCTTGTCACGAAGGAGGCTAAATAACGCTCCAAACTTACATTTTGGTGAAAGAAAAACTGTCATGGTGACTTTCAAAGGGGTCCCTTGACCTCTGACCTCCAGATATGTGAATGAAAATGGGTTCTATGGGTACCCACGAGTCTCCCCTTTACAGACATGCCCACTTTATGATAATCACATGCAGTTTGGGGGCATGTCACAGTCAAGTCAGCACACTGACACACTGACAGCTGTATTGTGTTTTTTATGCTAATGCAGTACCTGTGAGGGTTTCTGGACAATATCTGTCATTGTTTTGTGTTGGTAATTGATTTACAATAATAAATATATACATACATTTGCATAAATCAGCATATTTGCCCACTCCCATGTTGATAAGAGTATTAAATACTTGACAAATCTCCCTTTAAGATACATTTTGAACAGATAAAAAGTGTGATCCATTTGCGATTAAATAGAGATTAAACAGATTTTTTATGGCGATCAAAGAGCAGCGAAACTGTAAAGATGAAAGTAATACTCCAATCCAAACCCGAATGTAGCAGATGCTATTGTTCTAGGCAACATTTCAGGACAGAACAGACAGTTCTTGCAGTCTCCTCTTGAAATGATCAAGCTTAAAGCCACAGTGGAAGGAGAAGAGAGGATGGAAGTGAAGAAGATGCCACTTAATCAAACTCATTAGCATGAGTCTCCTGGCATGTGTGTGTGTGTGAGTTTAGGGTTACTGACGGTTAATCTTAAAGTTGATGTTTGGCTTACAGGCGTGATGTTAAAATGAATGTTGTGGGGTACAAACTGAATATGGTCAGGATGTATAATGCGTGTTGTTGTGTCCCCCAGCGCTGGTTGTAGTTTAGAGTTGGCTGGCAGCCTCTCTGTGGGAGGTGCAGCACATTAAGATCTAATAAATTAATCCGACAGGGATTAGTCTCTTTGAAGAAAAGGCTGGAGTCGACTCGCTGAACCTTCTCTCTCTCTCTCTCTGTTGTCAGCAGTTAAATCTATTCATCAGCACAACACTTCCTGTTTCCTGATATTCTGCAGAGCTTGTGTGAAAATTACAGATTTGATGGTTACAAATATTTATATGAGCAAAATAAACGTGGTCACCGGTGTCGTGAACGGTTTCTTCCCCCACTTTGTGTTGTGTAATGTAACACATTTGTTTTAAACGGAAAGGTTTCACACGGTGAATAAATGATCGAGGAGATTGAAAGCAGAATAAGCCCGACAGGAATCAAAGGTTGAGGAATGGGAGAGTCCCCTCATAGGATTAGAAAGGTTATCACTCCAACAGGAGTAACTAGAGGAAACACTGCCAACAATACAGCTGGCTGCAACATGAAACCGTGTGTATGTGTGTGTGTGTGTGTGTGTGTGTGTGCGTGCGTTAGCTGGAACGTGGAGTCTCCTTACCTGTTGTTATTCACGAGAGGCTCGGAGAGTGCACGGCAGTAAGATGAAGGGAACCAGCCCCTCCTGCAAGACGCAGACAAAGAGAGAGAGAGAAGCCAAGTTAGGGATGATTACATCTGCAGTCTATCTATCGATCTATCCTGCTGCTGCCAGCCGGCCTATCAGCTCTCACTGCACAGCAATCTGAAAGCCTCTTTAAATGATTAGCAAAGAGCTCTGAGCCCCAATACTTCCTCCCAGTGGGGCTACGTCCGATTCTGAGAAGTGAAGCCAATGCTGAAGTGCCTTAAACTTGCATTCTTTCTAACAGCCAGCAGGGGGCGACTCCTCTGGTTGCAAAAAGAAGTCTGATTGTATAGAAGTCTATGAGAGAATGAGTCTACTTCTCACTTGATTTATTACCTCAGTAAACATTGTAAACATGAGTTTATGGTCTCAATCTCTAGTTTCAAGTCTTCTTCAATACAGCATGACGTTCATTTAGTAAACTATGGTCCCGTTTAGAGTCAGATAGACCATAAAGCAGGGGATGCTTTAGGGCGGGGCTACCTTGTGATTGACAGGTCGCTACCACGGCGTTGTCCGGTCTGGGAGTTGTCCGTGTTCTCGTCTTACTACTTTAACCCTTTCACAATGTGTTTTCAGCTCATCAAAGTTAATGATGGTGCCTTGAAATGAAACTCGTGAGCTTGTGTTTACAACATGGGAAGTCGTGTACATATGTTTAGCGTTCAAGTGGTTAAGTTGTGAGAACACCGCTGCTAAGCATCGGCAATATTAACGTTACTGTCAGCGTCTAGAAGCCACAGAGGTTAACAATTTAGCAAGCTAGCAAGCGGATAACATAATGCAGGACATGAAAAGGCATAATGACAGAGGAAAAAGATGAGGCCGTTGGGAATATCAACATTTTCCTCAGACATTTAATATTACAAAGAAAAACAATATACGACTAAAATAACAATATATTATCTTATTATGTACCGAAAAATTAACTTCCATGTCCTCCGCCATTTTCTGAAAACATCGACAAACACGTCACAACTCGTGAACCTCGAAGTTTTCAGAAACTTTCCACTTCCGAGGTTGTGAATACCACAAGAGGGGGGCGCTCATATGGACTCATCTTGTAAACACGGTAAACACGACCACATTTGAAGGCACCAATTTAACCTTTTTGGTCGCCTAAAAATCTCAGTGTTCGGTGTTTGTACTTAGCTCCACCCTTTCGTGTCACTTCTGGTTGCAAAAAAACAACATGACGAGGGCCAAAATGCCGAACTCGAGGCTTCAAAACGGTAGTCCACAAACCAATGGGTGCGTCACGCTGACTACTACGTCCACTTCTTATATACAGTCTGTGCTTCCTCCATCTCTTAACCAGAAGATACACAGAGACATATATGTTTATTCTTTTCACATTGAGTATTGTTGTCATACTATAGAGCTATTATAATAGTCTCTATTGTTGTACAGTATATACTGTGGATGACAGCCTGTGGTAACTATGGTAACAAAAAGCTGACATCCTCATGCCTCTGATTTATAAACAGAGATCATCAAAGGGAACATTTTCAAATGCCTTTATCTTGTATTTTGATGGAATTCATATTTTCTAACAGCAAATCTCCCGTGTTGACTGGGGACTGTTTATATTCCATATTTTATAAAGGAAATCCATTGAATGGATCGAGGTCTTATCTGCAAGCTGCTGAGCTGACACACGATTAGTGTTAGTTTGGAGCTTGAACGAGTCTTTGCGGTGGTTTTTAATAAATGAGTGGATGTCTCGGTCACACTGCGGGGACCTACGAGGTTCCTGCTGGCCTCAGTGAGATAAATCAAGCAGCTGTTTGTTCTTACGTGATGGAGTTAGTCAAATGATTTTATTAAATTTGAACGTGCTCCAACATTTTTTTCACCTTGATCTGTTAAAAAATGTTTTATTCCATCTTGAAAACACATTTGAAGGTGAGAGAATGAACAGGTTTATGAAGAATGAGTCACAGACCAAGGACTGTGTGTCATTGTGCTGTTGCGGTACGAGATTGTTCGTAATCAGTCTGGAGCCGGTCGGCCTCGCCCTCTGATGGGATAAATGTTAATATTTGTACATCTGGCCTGGGGAATGGGCGTTTCCTTCGTGTACCTGAGATAAAAAATGACTTCTACTGGAAAATACACCTCACTCATATTAATAATATTTATTTAGGGAAGGGTTTTCCATTGAGAACACACGCTGGTTTCCACTGAAACAACTTGGCATTGCTCAAGGACAACTCACTAGTACCGATAGCCACAGGTGTTCACTTTCCCCGACTGACTTTACCTGCACAGGAAAGAAAAACTCTTAACAAGCCTGTTTGGATGATAAAACCTAATTTATGTCGGGAAAGTGACCATGATAGTAATATGCATGGTCACATGTCAGATGTCATTATTTGTCAAATGCGTAGACTGCATATAGGAAGTGGACGTAGTAGTCAGCGTGACGTCACTGATTGGTTTGTGGACTGCCGTTTTGAAGCCTTGAGTTCGGCATTTTGGCTCGTTTATATTGCCGTTGCTTAGCAGCGGTGTTCTCACGACTTTACCACTTGAACGCTAAGCAAATTGTGTACACGACTTCCAATGTTGTAAACACGAGCTTACGAGTTTCATTTGAAGGCACCATTAGTACAACCGAACGCTAAATAAGACATTTTTAGGCGACCAAAAAGGTTATAATTAACTTTCATGAACTGAAAACACACTGTGAAACGGTTAAAGTTGTAAGACGAAAACAGAGACAACGCCGTGGTAGCGACCTGTCAATCACAAGGTAGCCCCGCCCTAAAGCATCCCCTACTTTATGGTCTATTTGACTCTAAATGGGACCATAATTTACTAAATGAACATCATGCTGTATTGAAGAAGACTTGAAACTAGTGATTGAGACCATAAACTCATGTTTACAATGTTTACTGGGGTAATAAATCAAGTGAGAAGTAGGCTCATTTTCTCATAGACTTCTATACAATCAGACTTCTTTTTGCAACCAGAGGAGTCGCCCCCTGCTGGCTGTTAGAGAGAATGCAGGTTTATCAGCATTGGCTTCACTTCTCAGACCCGGAGGTAGCCCCGCTGGTCAAATGTTGCTGTGTGTGTGCATTATGGATTACAGGTGCTGACATTCATCCCTCAGTCCATCAGTAGTGTGTGTGGGTATCTGGAGGTGCTGCCAGGCGAGTTGCCGGGCTGCACTATCAAAGCTGATATAAGACAAAGGCAGAAACCCAGCGAGAGACCCAAATGCATCAAAGCCAAACCTCCCTCAGCCCGTCTTGTCAGACTCTTGTGATCTGATAAACATGATGATATACACTTTTTAAGCCTTTAGGCGCTCTAGCTCGCCCCTCTCGCAGCGGTGAGGCAGCGAGACCAAAGTTTAACTCGCTTTTGAACAGCAACTCCGAATCGATTCCTTTCTGCCCTTGATCACTTTCATACATGGTGTATATATTTGCCAGGTAATTTCCCTTGATAGTGATAAAGATCAAACCTGATGAATGATTTAAAATAAAAAAAACCTTCCAATATCTCAGATCAAATCCCAGTTTAAAGAGTCCGACATCAGAGAGTGGGCTCAGCGGGCGCCTGTCTGTGTGGGAAAGCAGGTGGTACTCTGAACTCCTCTCTGAGCCTCCCTCCAGCCCGCTATCGTACATCCCACCCTCAGGCCATACTTTACTTTGATTTCCTTATCAGTGAGTGTTCCAGCTCAGGCAGCGCTCGGCGAGCCTAGAGCTGTGTGCGTACGTGTACATGGTCAGCATAACGATCCGGCGAGGGACCAGCTGGCCGGTGCGGTCCAGCTCGTGTCAATCATCTGACCGGTAGGAGGGCGGAGGAACATGACGAGCATGTTTTAAACAATTAATGATATGTAGGAAATTATGGTAAATTCTAACATCAGAAGGAATCATTTCTCGCTCATATTCCCTGAAATATAAGGTCGCTGTGTACAGTAAAGCGTGTGCACGTCTTTCCTTATTTGCCTAATCTTTAGTGACGCATCAGACGAATGCGACGGAACGCGTGCGATTCAACTCACTTTCCGCTCTTCTCCAGCTCGCCGTACATCCACCCGTCTCTCTCGTCGGGGATGAGCAGGGCGATGACGTCTCCCTCGTCGAAGCTGAGCAGCGTGCCGTTGTTTCCGGCGGTGTGGGGGAAAATGGTGCGCACGCGTGGCCTTTTCACGATGTTGTTGAGGCCGGTGGCGACGGACACGGACCTGGGGAGGCTGTTCTCCTCGCTGGTCCCATGGTCTGGGAGGGACGGAGGGAGATTAGGACGAAGAGCAACAATGAGAATACAACAACTTCAACCTTATCCTAACATGCTCACAATGATATAAGCCAATGCAACATTTGCTAATTATTCTATGGGTACCCACGAGTCTCCCTTTTACAGACATGCCCACTTTATGATAATCACATGTAGTGTTTTTCATACAGTATAAATGTGTGAGCCCAACTGTATTCATGTGTGATGATGTTAGTCCCCATAGGAGACATTTCATTGTAGTGAGATCATTTTTTTTAAACTTGACCTCACTGTATAAAATGACCTGTGGTGACCTCTAGGATAATCACAGCCTCATGAAACTTTACAGCCACAAACTGGAGTCTCGGAGTGAGGTGCCAAATGAAACCCATCCTACCTATGCTGTTTCTGGTCGTGCTGGTCACACTGGTCGTGTTGTTCTCCTGGGTGAACATGTTAGCCAGAGGACTGGTCTGAGCCTTCAGAGGTGGAGCCGGCGGAGTAGACATGTTCTGATACAAGAACATTAATGACAACGTTAGCATGTGTACACAGCGACAAGAATAAGGAAGTCAACCCTTTGGAATTACCTACATTTATGCACAACTCACATTTTAATAAAAAATGTGTGATTAAATATTTTAATCGATTGACAGCCCTAGTTTATATCAACTCCGAATGTTAATGAACTCCATTCATTAATATACAAACCTATGTGTTGTGTTCTACCACACAAAAGAGATAAAGCACTTTGAAATAACATATCTCCCCTCTCGTCGTACCATACTGTGCCGTGACGGCGAGGGCGAGGGCAGAGGCGTGATGGGGACGGCCGTGCGCAGCCCCTCGATCATCGACAGGACGCCGTCCGGCATGTCGGAGGCGTCGTTGCACTGGTCCTGCCAGCTGTTCAGCTTCGCCGTCAGCATGTCTCTGGCCTGTCCAGCAGGCACGGACATCAGAAAAGATATTAAAAGAAAAACATGAGTAATCGGTAGAAAAACAACAGTGCACACACATTCTCATCACCATGGTAACATGATGAGTCCTGAGATTGTGGGTTTTAGGAGGGAATTGTTCAATCTGATGTTTTGATGAGATTTTAAATTGTTGAATGTTTTCTTCAACCCCACATTAACATAAAGATCACTTTACGCCACCACTGCAACATATGGAGGACCACGAGAGTCACAGAAATAATAATAAAGCATTTAATTGATTAATAACCATTTGTTCAATAAAAATATGCATTATTAATCTATGAATAAATGGATTAAATTACAAAGTAATTCATTATTTGACATTTTAACGGGCAATTAAAAGAAGAAATATAAAAAAAAATGTTACAAAAACACCATAAAACAGTCAATAAGTACATAATTTAAAAATAAATAAATTTAATAAATTCATAAATAAATGATGTATGTCTATTTAAAAATGAGAAATAAATAACTGAATTCACAAATTAAATTAAGAATACAGGTTTCAATCAGGCATTTAAAAGGACAACCTCTTTTCCCATTTGCATTGACATACATTAATATATTTCTAATTCATTTTTTTTTAATTTGAACTATTTATAGATGGGTTAATATTTTATTTTCAATTTATTTTTCATAATTCTTTTTTTTATTACCCATTAAAATGTCAAAATAATGAATTAGTTTGTAATTTAGTCCATTTATTCATAGTTTAATTAATACATTTGTAAACAAATATATTAATGCATTATTTTATTGAACAATTAATTATTAATCAATTATATGCTTTATTACTTGTAGGAGCCATGAACAATTTTAGAAAGGAGAAATGTTTGTTTTAATGTTAATTAAGCTTGTGATTTTTATTTTTGGTATTGGTATTCGTGTTGGGTATATTGTCATTTATTATAATGTGATCACGATGATTTGGGTGATTTGGGTCACATGGATATGGGCGTCACTCATAGTTTGAGCTCAGCCTCTCAGCGGCTTTTAGTTTGTTTCCTGAAGTCACTACATTACTATTAACGTGACTCTTGTGGTCCTCCGTAGCAACACAGCCAAGTGAAGGAGAAGCTTGACTCGTACCTTCTCGTGGAAGGAGGCGTACTGGTAGGAGAACATGCAGTGTTTGTCCACCAGGAAACAGAAGCGTCTCTTCTCCTCCAGCAGAGCCTCCTTACAGCCGTCCGCGATGAACAACTGCATGTCCATCTGACGGCTCGACAACGTTTCCAGGCACTGACAATAAACAAACACACATGATACAGTATTACAATAAGAATACAACAGAATGGATTGAAAGCCACCGGTTTGTCTTTTGTTAATCTGCTGCTGTCTCACAAACTACCATCTCACATAGATGGTCGTGTCTTATCTTCCCGACCACGCGGTCTGAAGCCATCGAGGCCCTTTCACTGCCGATCTGTAAACACAAACCCAACAGCAGCAGCGCTCTTCTCCGAGCATCCTATTCTCTCTCTTGCAGACTGAAAGGTATTATTATTAGACCAGAGTTTACTGTATTGACAGGTTAGTGTTTAGTGAAAGGACGGAGCAACAGGAGGAAAAAGGGAACAGCAGTTGTAGAAAGATGATGTCTCTTATCTCCACTGACAGCCTGAGATTATGAAAAGGTCAGAAGGCTGAAAGGATCTTAGACTAGTGTGTGCATGTAGGGAAATGTAAAAGGGGATGTAATCGTCAGATTTGTGAATTTGTTTTCATGTTTATTATCTTGGTTGGTGTCCCCTCTTAGTCGATTAGTCGACTAATCGGTCGTTATGGTCTTAGTCGACAAATATTTCTTTAGTCGATAAGTAATTTTTTATGAATTTTTCTAGGGATGCACCGATACAATACCGGTATCGGGTCCGATACTGTGCTCATGTACTCGTATTCACAAAACGGCTCCGATACAACGGCACCGATGCCACTTTACGGCAGCGTGACGTTAACCTCTCGTCACCATCTTTTGGGTCCTATCACACGCGCTCACGCTCCACCTCCCCGACAGTGTGGGCGAGACGGGCCGGTGGTGCGTCCGACCCCGCGGGGCCGGGATCCCACCTCATTGCACCTCGGGGTTTTGATTGCACCCTCTGACTCGCGCGTGCGTTAGACTCCTTGGTCCGTATTTCAAGACGGGTCGGGTGGGTTGCCGACATCGCCACAGACCACTGGCGCCTTTTACGTGGGCTGAGCCCCGCCCTGGGGGCACGACGCGGCTGGGCCGCACTAAGGACAGTCCAGCCCGGTGACACATCGGCCATGGCCCTGGGAAGCACCATCACCTAGAGCCGGTCGCGGCGCACCGCCTCGTATGCGGGAATCCCCAGCCTGCCGTGTGTCGCTCACACCCTCCAGCTGGCTGTTAACGAGGCTCTTTTGGCACAGAGAGGTACTCGTATTGGTACTCGGTATCAGCGAGTACCCAAATGTAAGTACTTGTACTCGGTCTGAAAAAAAGTGGTATCGGTGCATCCTTACTTTTTTCATGCTGATGGACTTATTTCGAAGAAACTTATGAGCTCATCTCTGGTAAACACCAGATTTTAAAGTTGTGCTTTTGTGTGATTCTTTTAGGAGAATCGTCAGATTTGGGAATTTGTATTCATCTTTATTATCTTTTATTTAATAAATAGAGCTTCACAAAGACTCATTTCCAGTTAGGGCTGCCCGAGGGACTGAGTCGAGGGCAGAACCCCCCTCACCTCCCCCAAACAACTCAGAGTACAGTGGACTTCTTTTAACATCGCCTTTATTCCCTGATTTCCTTGTGAAAGCTCCACGTCAGATCCACATCGTCATCCTCATCCAGGTGGCTCTGGCTGGCACGCCTGTAACGGCTGTTAATACAATGGCCCACACCCTCTCTATTCAGCTCTCAACAGCCGTCCTCTCCTGAAAAAAGCCTTAAATCACTGAGGGCTGTATTTACCAGCAGGAAGCTGTGGTGGATTGATGTGTAAAACCTGTGTTAAACTGCACCCAGCAACATAGAGCACATGGAAATATGGTAGGAGAATGTTAGTAAGTTCAACCAAATGAATGTGGAGTGCATTAAAAAGCTTAATTCCTATTTAATGTTTGTATAACAGGGTGTAAAAAAAAATCTAGAGTCCACACAACTCATACAGAAAAAACAATACTTGTGAATTATTTCTATAAAAACTGTCAGAGAGGATGTTAAAAAAACATGACCTAACATTCAGTGACAAAAGCTGAGTAACTCTGAGCAGAGGTGATATCATCCCTGTCCAAACAGAGCCGTCTGTCTGTCTGTCTGACTGACCCAGAGTGGATCTGTCTGTCTCTCTAATGCCAGGAAGTCCTCGCATGAACCCGTCCATTTAGAGTCGCTGATATCTCGCCGCTCAACGTCATGATAATTACAGGCGTATCTTTGTAGCTACAAGCCAACAAACAAGCAGATGGAAATTTCTGAAACACAAACACACCTTAACAGACTGCCCAGTTGCTCTCGCTTTATTTCTCTTTTGCTGCCTTTGTTTTTTTTTTTTCTAGTAACATCTCACCTTGCTGCTATAACGGCAACATCATAAACTCACCATTACAAAGTATACTTAAAGAACATAATGTGTAAAGTCAGATTGGGTTAATGAGGAACTGTCGTACAGTAGACACATACTGAGAAACTATAACTGACCCTTAAAGGAACTGTGTGTAACATTTCAGGGGCTCTATTAGCAGAAATGGATTATAATATTAATAACTATGTTTTCTTTAATGTATAATCACCTGAAACTAATAATCATTGTGTTTTCGTTACCTTAAAATGAGCTGTTCATATCTACAAAGGGAGCGGGTCCTCTTCATGGAGTCCTCTATGTTGCTCTAGGGAGAGACTTTCACGTTTTTACGTTACCTGAAGGCCACCGTAGTTCTCTGACACGTTTGTGAAACTGCGGTAACGTGAGCGGCAGAGTGCAAAACCGCCGTCTGACTCCCGTTGCTCCTACAGTAGTGTTATTATGGTATGGATGGCCTCTGAGCGAGGTGAACGGCATTACCACGGTTTTGCACTCAGCGGCTCACGTTACCGAATGGAGGAGTGAGCGGAGGGGTACTCAGCTGGTTGCATTTTCCTTCCTTTTTGTGCATGTAAAAGGTCTGCAAAGTTACAAAGCCCAAAGTCCACTCTAAAGGGAAACACTGCTCCTGAACTGCCTGAAACGCCTCGCTTGAAGTCCTGCCTTTTCTTCCGTAACGTGGTGATGTCACCCAGTAACACATTTGCATAATACCTGCCAATTGGCTAGTTCGGCACACCCTCAAACAAGTAAGGGATATTGCACAGCAAGCCGGTCATTGTTGTGAAATAAACACTGACGTGAAGCAGTCCTGCATCGTTCTGAAGGGGTTTATTTCACAACAATGACCCGCTAGCTGTACATTATCCCGCTTATGACACGGCTACTTACTTACGAAATCAATAATTTGACACAAAAACGGGCCCACCAGAGTCCGACATCAGAACTGCGCCCATAGCAACGGTCTGTTACAAAGAAATAACATACCGTAGAATGCCGTAACAAAATTGAGTATTCAACAAAGCCGTGTAATAAAGCTAGTTAGAGCGGAGCTGGAGCGGAGTCCGAAGAGTTTGGTTTGGTTAACCAATTGGAGCAGACTGTGCTTTTCGATGGGGTTAAAGTAAAGCATTTTTTAAAAAAAATTAAATCAAAAATATCTAATATCAAATCAAGATTTTAAATAAAATTGAATCAAAAATGTGCCACACCAGCTGTTTAATATGTAACACTGTGTTTATTATCACCGTGATGAACTATAGTATGTATTCATCACGTACATTCATTCAGCTAATTGAGATGTTCTACGGAGGTGAATATAATTTCATTACTGCCCTCTAAATCATCTACCGAATGTGTCACATGCATTTACTTTTAATTATTTTAATCTATTCTTGTGTTTTGTTTTGGCGAGAAATACTGTTGCATTTCATGCCAATGAAGATCATTTGAATGGAATAACAGAGAAAGAGAAAACAGAGAGAGTGAACACCTTCACAGAACTGTGGGCGGCATAATTTCTACTAACAAGTGGATGAGGAGAAAAAAGGGGGGAGTGTGAAATGCTATTTCCACACACACACACACACACACATACATCCTCTTAATCACTTTACATCTGTCAACACAGCAGCGAGCTCGTTGCTATGGACAACCTATGTCTTACTATATGTAAGAAAGAGCGACGGGTGGCATCGGAGAGAGATAAGACACTCCTTCATAAACAGAATCACACTCCCCCCTCCATACACATCTTTGTTTATCATGTGTACAGAGGGTAAAACCTGCGCTAACTTTGTTTTGAAAAGTCCTTTAATCAACTGTTTGACAGTTGTGACATCATAAAAAATCCCCTCTCGGCGTTCAGACAGATCGTTTCTTGTCTTTGAAGTGTCTTTGCTGTCGGTGAATCATCTGCTGCTGTAAACTGCTGCCTCTCTAAGCCCTGACACCATGTCTGGTCCACCTCTGTGTCTGCTGGCTGTCTGAATCCTCTAATACCCGGCCTTACATCAGATAAGAGAGCGAATACTCCGACTCGAGGTGGAGGTGGAGGTGACGGTGAGGGAGAGAGGAGAGGTGAGAAGGAGAGAGGAAACAGAAGAAGATGAAGGAGTATAGTGAGAAAGGAGTGAGGAGAAATGAGAAAACAAAAGAATTACGGGGTGGAAGGAGTTCATCATATTTTCATAATCAAGTTCATACAGTAGGGCTGTGAATCGGCAAGAATCTGGCGATACGTATCATGATACAGGGGTTATAATTCAATATATTGCGATGAGGGCTGTCAATCACACATTTTTTATCTGTTCAAAATGAACCTTAAAGGGAGATTTGTCAAGTATTTAATACTCTTATCAACATGGGAGTGGACAAATGTGCTGCTTTATACAAATGTATGTATATATTTATTATTGTAAATCAATTAACAACACAAAACAATGACAGATATTGTCCAGAATCCCTTGACCTCTGACCTCCAGATATGTGAGCATTGAGCATATTGTTTTATGCTTAATGCAGTACCTGTGAGGGCTTCTGGAGAATATTTGTCATTGTTTTGTTAATTGATTAATTAATTATTTATTTCACAATAATAAATATACACAAACACATTTGTCCACTCCCATGTTGATAAGAGTATTAAATACTTGACAAATCTCCCTTTAAGGTAATTTTGAACAGATAAGTAATGTGTGATATTTTGCAATTAACTATGGACAATCGTACGATTAATGGTGATGAAATATTTTAATCGATTGACAGCCATAATAAAAAATACTTTGTAATTAATGCTAAAAAGCAAACACAGTTATGGCTGCACTTTTTTCCACTATCAAGTCATCTCCTGGATCTCATTTAGCCTATAAAATATCAAACAATTGTGAAAAAATGCCCACCAAAACTTCAGAGCCAAATATGACTAATGTGAAAAATTGTTTTGTCTCACCAAAAGTTACTCAGTTTACTATGATACATGACAAAGAAAAGCAGAAAATCCTCACATTAGAGAATCAAAATAGTGTCCGTACTCTCCTGGGCGTTGATAAATCAAAGTCTATAGAAGGTTAAAGCTGTAATAAAACTACATTGGTGCAATCATTTCATGTGTAATTCATTTATGGTTGTCTCTCTCTTCCTCTCTCTCACATTAACTGTGCCAGGCTAGGAGTGGTAGACCGTGTTGACAGAATACACAAACAGTTTAAACACACACACACATATACACACACATATACACACACTCAGGTTGTATCGATGGTAGGGAGGTTATGTAAGATCTGAGGCTGCTGTCCTCTCCGGCTCGCAGCTTTCAGATTAAACTCTTTCAGTTTTCATTCTACAGAATCACTGTTCACGTGTGGTGACGTCATGTTAGACCTTTAACACATTCCTTAGTGACTCATCGTCTCCAGTAAAACGCTTGTGGTGAGCCAATTACTTTATTTAGCCTGATTTTTAGTGCCGTATAAATAAGCTTTATTGTAATATTATGCTATTATTAGGTATATTATTGCTTTTCTAAATGGCAAAGATGACAGTTTTAATGGTGCCTTCAACTGAAACTGGTGAGCTCGTGTTTACAACATGGGAAGTCGTGTACATGATATGCTTGACGTTCAAGTCGTGAGAACACCGCTGCTAAGCAACGTCAATATTAAGGTTACTGTCGGCGTCTAGAAGCCACAGAGGTTAACAATTTAGCAAGCTCGCAAGAGGGTAACATAATGCACGAAATGCAAAGACATAATGACAACTAAAATTACAATATATTAACTTATTTTGCACCGAAAAATGAACTTCAATGTCCTCCGCCATTTCTGACAACGTCAACAAACACCTTACGAGGTCGTGAATACCACAAGAGGGGGGCGTTCATATGGACTCTTCTCGTAAACACGGTAAAGACGACCCCATTTGAAGGCACCATAAAAACTAATGAAATACTTGTTTATTGTTAAATGCAGAACACAAAAGGGCAATGAGGCGCAGCGTTTTTTTTCAGCGGAGACGTTTTGGTTGCGTCTGGTTGCATCTCCGGAGCAGGTTAGGTGTTCAACATAAGTTACCATGACGATCTACCCCAGTAAAAAGTGAACCACCGTCGTAGGACTGACAACCCTGAAGGGTTAACCCTGAAGTTACCTCGCTAACCTCAAATCCTGCTTTGTAGTACAGGCCTGTGGTGTCTGTTCATGACCAGATGACCTGCAGCCATTAAGAGTGGACAAGGTGCAGCTCTTGTAGTTTATATCCAGCATCTCTGGTCAAACTTTAACAGTCTTCCTCGTTTGGTTGCTTGTTGTACTTGTATCAGTGAGCATGCGGGTGGAGCAAGAGAGGATTGCATGCGGGATGTTTTTGTGAAGCCAACAACAAACAGATCTTCTCCTGCATGACTGCACACACAGACACTCTGCACATTGGCCCCAACTACTGTTACACTGGCTTTGACTCAGAGTGTCTCAGGTGTCAGGGTTTGTGAATGAGTGTGTGTGTGTCTGTGTGTAATCATGTCTATGCACATGTGAACACATCTGAAAGAAAGAAGGAGCATCCGCGTACAGTATGTACGATGTGTCAGGCGTCCGTCTCACCTCGCTCTCCTTGTTCTCGTACTTGTTGGCGTTCTTGCCTTGGCTCTTTCTCCTCAGCTTCTTCAGGTCTGACTGGGACTTCTCCAGAGAGTCCTGCTTAATCTTGTGCTCCATCTGGTACCTCTTATACGTAGCCTGGAGGCAGAGGAAAGAGCTGCGTGAATGCAGGAACACCAACTGTTTGTACTTTTAGAAAAGGCAGGCTCAGTCTTAAAGCTACTGAAACTATAAAACCTAAGGAATCCATTGGTACCAATAACGTCACACTGGCTTGTCGGGAAGAACGCTAAATAATGCTCCAAAAGTACGCTAAATTTTGGTGAGAAAAAACTGGCATGGCCATTTTCAAAGGGGTCCCTTGACCTCTGACCTCCAGATCAGTGAATGAAAACTCTGAGATGAACATAATAAATCACAATATATCTTATCGCAATACTCAGCATATCGCAAAATGTTTAAAATCGCAATAAGATGGTATCGGGATAATATCATTTGATCCCCATCCCTACGTAAGGTTGAAGCCGCCCTTGAAACAGTTAGTAAAATTCAATAAATAAGCAAAGCTGTCCGTTTAATTACTTTATATTAATGTAATAAATATACAAATGTCAATTAGATGGTAATCTGCATGAGGAATAAAAAAAAAAAAAAGAAATCGGTGATAATAATCATCCGCTTATAGTGATCATTTTGATCCGGACAGTAGGGGTGTAAGAAAATATTGAATATCGCAATATTATCGATTCTCAAAAACATTTTTTTTTTTAATTAATAGTTAACATGCAAAGATTGACTCAATCAATACTTTATTTGGTAACACTTTATTTTACAGGTCTGCAAATTTCACAGTGATAATCAGCATGTTACCTATTTAAAATTTCTTTGGAATTACAGCCAAATTACCTCAATATGTACCTCAAAATTTAGCAAAAATGACTTTATTATAAACATGATTTAATAATTATGCTAAGATAGCATAATTATTAAATCATGTTTATAATAAAGTCATTTTCAATAAATTGAGGTAAATATTGAGGTAATTTGGCAGTTTTCCAATAGGTTACTTGCTAATTATCACCTAATTACCATGAAATTTGTGGACCTGTAAAATGAAGTGTTACCGTTTATTACATTTGCAAAGAGATGCACCATCTCAGTGTATGTGTCTTCTCAAAGTAGTGCTATGATGTTGGATGTTACAGAGACTGTGATAAATGCAAATGGCGATCTTACTGTTCTGGTTGCATTAAAAAAGACGATGACAGTTTTTCTAAAATTAGATTTTAAAAAATCACAATATATCGCCTTACTTACAGTATCACAATATATCACAATATATTGAGTCCTAACCTCTGCATCATGATACGTATCGTATCGTCAGATTGTTGCCGATACACAGCCCTACCGGACAGACGTGAGGTTTCTGCTGTATTTCCAGCTCCCTTTGTGCCGTCGTGCAAACATTTGCATCTGTGCCGCCCTGCAGACGGCAACAACACCACTATGTTGGTGCACCACTTTGACTCACTTCTGGAAAATAGCACCTTGTTTTTCCTTCTGCGTTGTGTTGCAGCAATGACTCGACTCCCATTAGGGGCATCAAGTAATTGCTACGACCGCAAGTCGTAATGACAGAAAATTATAGCACTGAATCGCTGCCCGGGATCAGATTACGGTTCAAGTGTTGTTGAGTGTAAATAATGAAACTCTCGTATCCTCGAGTCTCTCATCCATCCACCTGCTCACCTTGTTCATGATCACAGTTATGTTTCACACCTTTAGCTTACAGACGTGGACAACAAAAAACAGACTTTTATTGTATATGGCAGTGTGTGTTCTCCTGAGAGAAATGCACAGGAACTACTCACTGTCATGTATTTGACATCCATGTCAGTCTTTCTCTCCAGCTCGGATATTATCTCCCGGTGGAACCTCTTAAACTTCAGGTGGAGGAGGAGGAGGAGGAGGAGGAGGAGAGAAAGGAGAGGGGAGGAAGAAAGACAAACTTGATCGGAGGATGAAGTGCTACAGTTTGTCAGCAGCAAACACACGGCGGGTCTCACAGAGAGAAAGCGTTCATTTGGAGTGTATCTGTGCGGGGGTGAGAGCCGAGTCCGAGGTTGCGCTTATGAATGAGTCAGAAACAAAGCGTGGGAAATGCCCACAGACTTCTCTCCAGCTCTCTCTCATTAGTGTGAGGGTGTCAGAGTGCCTCCATCACCGCAGCCTTGTAGCGAAGCAGCGGTGGCGGCGGCGGCGCCCACATGGGGCGGACCAATGAATCGGAAAACCCCATTACTGAACACACACACACACGGATGACCGCGGGGACCTCGTCGCAGCACAACACACACCCTCATCGAAGTCTGTGAAAGATTTTCTTCCATCGGTTTCTCTGATGCCGTGACTCACCGACTGGAGTCCATTAACATGTCGACCCACTCACTGATGCCGTTAGCAACAATGTCTCCGAGGAGCGCCGCGCAGCTCCTCCCGCCCCAAAGTTCAGCTCTAACAGGTTATTTTCTAACTCTATATTTTCATAAGCACAAAGCTCAGGCAACATTTTAAGAAGAGAAATGTTGTGGTTCAGATCTAAAGTGAGGGCTCGATTAACAACGTTTCCACTTACTGTGATATAATGCTGAAACTATTGTGATTAGTGGACAGACGTGACTTGGACCCGAGTCACAAATATGATGACTTTAGACTCAATTTGACTCAAAAGACTAATTCGACTTGGACTTTTAACATAAATGACTAGTCACTTGACTTGGACTTTGGTCTTGACTTGTCATTCTTGACTTGGGACTTGATTTGGGACATGACTTGGAACTTGACAGTCTTGACTTGGGACTTGATTTGGGACTTGTCAGTCTTGACTTGGGACTTGATTTGGGACTTGTCAGTCTTGACTTGGGACATGACTTGGGACTCAACAGTCTTGACTTTGGATTCAACAGTCTTGACTTGGGACTTCACAGTCTTGATTTCGGATTTGACTTGGGACTTGACAGTCTTTACTTGGGATTTGTCAGTCTTGACTTGGGACTTGTCAGTCTTGACTTGGGACTAGACTTGGGACTTGTCAGTCTTGACTTGGTCCCACTTCTGGATGTGTGAACTTCTAAAGAGCATGTGTTCTTCATTTCTATCATTTTACAGACTAAACAATGAATAAATTAAAATGAATAATTGAAACAAAAACAAAAAGACGAATAAATAATGAAGCTAATCATTATGTGCAGTGCTCGTCTATTGTTAGCATGCTAACAAGCTAAATTAGGCGCTACTTAATGCAGCAGATTGTAACAGCTCCAGCTGGTGCTTTCCCGGGGCATGTTGAGGCCTGCCTCCTGTCGGTGCAACAGGTGCTCCTGCAGCCCAAACCTGTTGTTTCCCTTCCTCACCCAACCTCTTTGTATTCTGCTCGTCCACAGTGCTACTGTAGTCGATGTAGGTGTGGAGGGAGGAGGAGGAGGAGGAGGAGGAGGAGGAGAGAGAGAGAGAGCTACTGGCTGACTGTGTGTACCACTAAATGGTGTTGAGGCTTCGCTCGCGGTTGTGTGGAAATTTACTGAGCAACAGGTTCAGAAAGTGTCCGACGAAGGTGCGGCAGCGCAATCAGGGAGAATTTAGGTTAAACAGGAATTTTCAGAACGCCTGTACGGAAAAAAAACACATCTAGCACTCACATTTTCTTCCAGCTCCACATGAACCTTCCTGTGGACCTCTGAGATATCCATCAGCACTACACCTGTCACACACAGAGAACAAGAGAGGGAGAAATGGTTATGTAATACAAGACAGAAGAAAGACAGGCCAGCAGTGATGTAATTGTTTGCTTTTCTAAACAGAATGATCTTATCTAAAGATATTTGTGACAACACTGACAACAGTGTACAATGAGCACAATACACACACTACATATTGTTTATGAATGAATGCTTGGCTGAGAAATGCTACGCGTCATTTTGCAACCACATAAACCATCAAAATGTCACCGGCTACCGATTATGTTACAAAAGAGTTTCATCTCTGAGAGGGAGGAAAATAAAGTACATGTGCCTAGACCAGAAAAACTGGACCACCTGCTGCTCGGCCAATCAAAAAGAGCTCAGATGGCAGGACGCCACAAAATCATAACCTTCTGTCACTGCACGTTGCTCACACAAAGGCAATCAAATTAGGATTATAGAGTGCAATCATGTGACGTGAGAAAGTGTAATTAGATTTCTTAATGACCTCCTTGCTACAGTGAACACCGCCAGTGATCATAAAAAACATTAAATAAATCATAATTCACAACACTTTTGTCATGAAAACAAATAAACAAACTTTAAATTATAGTTGCCAAACACTTTTCTAAGACCACTAATTTAATAAATAATAGTAAATAGTGAACCCCTGTGTCATTGCTGGGCAGCATTATGCATTACTAAGAGCAGTAACCAGTGGGGGAACCTCCGGGTCTGAGAAGTGAAGCCAATCCTGAAGTGCCTTAAACTTGCATTCTTTCTAACAGCCAGCAGGGGGCGACTCCTCTGGTTGCAAAAAGAAGTCTGATTGTATAGAAGTCTATGAGAAAATGAGCCTACTTCTCACTTGATTTATTACCTCAGTAAACATTGTAAACACAAGTTTATTTTTCAATTGCTAGTTTCAAGTCTTCTTCAATACAGCATGATGTTAATATTAACATTTTGATCGCCTAAAAATGTCTTATTTAGCGTTCGATTTTACGTAGCCCCACCCTCTTATGTCACGTCTGGTTGCCAACAACCAAGATGGCAACGGCTTAAAACCAAGATGCCATGCCTTCAAATGTGGTGGTGTTTACCGTGTTCATGAGAAGAGTCCATATGAATGCCCCCC
This sequence comes from Sebastes umbrosus, assembly GCF_015220745.1. Lineage (NCBI taxonomy): Eukaryota > Metazoa > Chordata > Actinopteri > Perciformes > Sebastidae > Sebastes > Sebastes umbrosus. Next base: position 29,233,329 of record NC_051282.1, on the reverse strand, counting down.
TCCTGTGGTATTCACGACCTCGTAAGTGGGAAGCTTCTGAAAGCTCTGAGTTCACGAGTTGTGGCGTGTTTGTTGACGTTGTCAAAAATGGTGGAGGCCAAGGAAGTACATTTTTTGGTGCATAATAAATTAATATATTGTCTTTTTAGTCGTATATTGTTTTTCTTCATAATTTTATAATATGTCATAATATGCATTATGTTACCCTCTTGATAGCTTGCTAAATTGTTAGCCTCTGTGGCTTCTAGACGCCGGCCGTGACGTTAACATTGCCGTTGCTTAGCACCGGTGTTCTCACGAATTAACCTCTTGAACGCCAAGCATACCGTGTACACGACTTATGTTGTAAACACAAGCTCAAGAGATTCATTTGAAGGCACCAATTGTTCCATGTATTATCGAACCCTCAGGGTTACCAGGGAAACGATTTTGGTTGCAAAATGCATAAAAATATAAATGAATGGTCTTCATTTTTTTTTTCCTCTGGCAAGTGACCATGGTATAATAACTATAGTTAAAATGATAGCGTGCAGTATATGCTTGGTGCAGCATAGATGACAGATTGAAGACCGTCTATCTACCACAGGATCGTGTGTTGTGTCGTCTAGATATAAAAGCAGGATGCAAATAGTCCGAATGGAAACTTGATGCCGGATGTTGTGACTTTTTCCCGCACTGAGTTTTTCCCACAGGAGGTTATTTTCCGTTCACAGAGAGCAAATGCCACAATGAAAAACATTCTTCAGTAGCCAACGAGTCCAGCTGGGTGTTGATAGTGATGTAGCCTTGAGCCATTTGTTAAAGACACATTTTTCCACTGTACAGATACTGTATTGGCTTCTGCTGCAGGGCATATAAACAGCTGATTTGAATATAAATAGAAGAGCTGGGCGTTGGCGCCGCGAATAAACTACTATTTCGTCATTCAATACTCCGTGTTTGTAGATGCTGTAGAGACCAATATTGTAATAAATGTGAAAAGGAGCCGTCGACACGAACCTCACAGAAAGGTTTTCTAAAGATTAATAAAAGGGAGCAGCTGTCCTTGACAGTTATTCTCTCTGTTCAGATTCAATAAATCAACCCATCTATATAAAAAATAAAGATATAACTCCATCAGAGGTAGCAAAAAAAAATCCTTTTCTCAACTCGTCTAAAAATGTACACTGTAGCTCCCTGTCAGCAGTTCAATAGACGGCCAGTTTGATGCATCTCATCAGCATCTGAAAGCATGTGAACGCTGCCCTTCCCCGCTCTGTCTCTCTACACCCCGACCGCCCCACCTTGCCTTATGGCGACTCTGGTTCTTTCACTCTGCGCAGTTCAAACAGCTTCGGCAGATAAAGGCCAACAGATCATCCCGTAAATCTGCCCTTTGACAGAAGAGGAGTAGAAGAAGAAGAGACTGAGGGGGGAGCAGTAGGGACAGGAAGGGAGGAGAGAAAGGGACACTACAGGTGAATAGGGTCAAATATTTAAACTAGTAGATATCACCAGTTGATTACTTGCATTCCAATTATTTTTTGTATCACAAATTTTCTGCAGTTTTATGTTTAAAGGGGACCAATTATGCTTTTGTGCTTTTACCCTTTTACCCTTTTTTTTTGTGCTTTTACCCTTCTTTAGTGTGTTATATCGTTTTTTATGCATGTAAAAGCTCTGCAAAGTTACAAAGCCCAAAGTCCACGCAAAAGGGAGTCAAGCTTGGTTTATGGTCGCTGTAGTGAAGCCGGCGCAAGGTGCACGCACCAGAGAATTACGTCATCGCGGCTTTTGCGTGGTGCGTGAATGCTGCTAAAGTTGACGCGGTGCTCTGTCGTGCACCTCTGAATTTTTCTAACTCGAGTATAAACAAAGCGTTACACTCCCCCACAGAAACTCTGCTCCTGAACTGACTGAAACATTTTGCTTGAGGTCCCGCCTTTTCTTTTGAAACGTGGTGATGTCACCAAGTAACATTTGCATAATACCTGCGTAGCGGCTAGTTTGGCACGCCCTCAAACAAAGCTAGTTAGAGCGGAGCTGGAGCGGAGTTTGAAGAGTTTGGTTCGGTTGACCAATCACAACAGAGTGGACCAGCTGACCAATCAGAGCAGACTGGTTGTTTTTATTCGGGAGGGGGGGGAGCTCAGTTTCAGATGGAGGCTGAAAAGAAGTGCTACAGCATAGCTGACCTGAGAAAAATAAAGCGTTTTTTTTAACATTAAAGCATGTAAAGATGTTCTAGTAGAAACCCAAAGTGCAAGTATGAACCAGAACATAAGCATAATAGGTCCTCTTTAAATATGCAAATAGGTCCTCTTTAAATATGCAAATGAGGCATTATCTTATGTGCTTATTTGCAGAACAGAAATGTGAACATCAGGTTCAAAATTCTTGTTTAATTTCTTTGACATATCAGAGTCAAAGGTTTTTATAAGGGGGATTTTTGATATCTTTTTTTATCACGCTGTAAATCAGAAAATACTGTCAGCAGCCATAAAAAAAAATCAATTCTCCACCATGTTATTATGAATAAAAGATTATATAAGTCAGGCTATGAATGATATATGAACAAACCCCCCTTCAGAATATAGATAGGAATGAAACTGGAAAGTTTGGTGTATGTAAGTGTTGCTGAAGTGGAGATTTCTGGCTCAGAGTATAGAGGAAAAGTCCACCACGTTACTCAGAAGGACGCTGCGTTGAAAGTAAACCAGCCAGGTCAACTACCTGGACCAAATGCCTGACACATCTGACCTCAAAGTTTCCCTTATCTTACAAAAAGAACAATGTAATCTTAAAAAACGTCAGCAGGTGTGGTATAGAGTCAAATACCTGACCGACTGGTTCATTTGTAGGACACCAAAACTTGTGAGTCATGAACACATCATTCTCTCTGAAACCGATGCTACGGATAGGAGCGTCTTAGCTACAGTAACGTCACAGCAATCAACAGTTCATTTGTTTATTGTTGTCACGCTCTGTGCAAAACGTTGCTGAGCAACAGGTGCTCTCGATCGAGCAAGGTGTGAGGGCAAAAGTGTGTCACGATGCGGATTACACCGCCACCAGGAGCAATCCACCGCCATTAGCTAACAAAACCCAAGCCGAGATAAACCCACACAATACAGACGGGCTGCCTACGGACCTGTTTACCCAGCAGGCTGTAAATGGGTCTGGAGTCCTGGCTGCACTCACACACACACACACACACACACACACACACACACTGTGTGCTCTGTGGAGCCGTTTTACATTCATCATTACAGCAGCAGTGACAGCTGTTACTCAAACACAAAAGGTAGCATCGAGAAGTTAAGTATCTAAAGAATGACTGTTACGCTCCGCCATACAAATGTGAAAGCGTTTTCTGACTTATCAAACTGTCGCTACTGTGGTTCCTCTATACAGCTGAGTCATGTGAAACACAGCAGAGCGCTTACAGGTAATGCATGCTTGTCCTTAATTGTATTGTAGTTCATGTCACAGTGTCAGTATGTTGTGTTTGAACACTACTTAGTGGTTTAAATCAGGTCTAGCTTGCCTCTGGTGAAGGCGTAAATCATGCAGGAAAAACATGTCATGTTCTGACACGTCATCACACTGGAAAATAGATTGCTCTTGATTGTTTCTTTTCTTTCTTATTCCATGGTGTACAGATGGTTGCTCATCTGTGAACAATGATGACTTGATTGCAACATTAAAAATAAAATGTTATCAGGCTCCATTGTGCTACGTGGAGCAGAGATAAAGTAGAGCAAATAAAGTAGAATTATAGCTGCTGTGCGGCTGTGGGTCGGGGCTGGGCAATTTTGAGGAGGAAGAAGAAGAGGAGGAAGATTAAGAAAGGAAGACAAATGAGAAGTACAGGACGGTCCATTATCATTAATCCTTTAAGGCTTTAGCATGTTAGTTCTGCCTCGATCAGTCTCAAACTCACAATCTCAGACACCAAGAACACGTCACCATCTTGGTGGGTTTACTGCCCGGAGGAAACTACTGTACCACTTCACACACACTGAGGTAATCACCAGGGTTGCTTGTAAAGGCAGATTTCAAACTAGTGTCAAAAATTCTGTTTTTGGGATAACATTCTGAGACTTTGCGTACTTCATCTAGACAACACAGAGATGTCAGTAATTTATTTTAATAAAGATCGATTGCTCCATACTGTAAGTGACAAACTGATGTTTAAAAATACTTGATTTCCATTGACTGTAACGGTTCACATGAGGATAGAATTCAAAATATTGTCAAAAATACAGTTTTTGAGATGAAATTATAAAATGTACCCCCCTACATCTACCATGACCTCAAAATTTTGTAATTTATTTTCATGAACATTGGAGCTCTATTTAGCTGTGTACGGTAGTGTTTACACTAAAACAGTTTGATGCACTGTGGGCTCAATTTGTGATAATTCAAAAATCTGTCTGGATGGTTTGTGGAGGACAGACTGAAGATGCAGCAAGTTTGGTGTCAATTGAGCACAAAATATAGAAGGAGATAGGTTTAATAAGTTTGATGCATTTCATAATTCATAATTGAAGCATCTGAACATTTTGGTGGAAGTTGCAAAGTTGTAACACGTACGGCTGATTTGTTATGAATTTTCAAAGTTTAGGCGCTTGTTGTAGCGCCACCATCAGGACTATTGGCCTAAGGCAGATTATAGGAAGAAGAAGAAGAAGAAGAAGAAGAAGAGTGAAATGAACAGCAAGACATAGAAAGAGAGAGAGAGAGAAAAGCCTCCCTACTTTGAGCTGGTTTTGTTAACAACATTGTGCTGGTGGCGTGCGGAGCAGAGCGGCCCACTGTTTTTGACTGTGGGCAAAATAATCCTGGCATGGGAGAGAGCCACCTGACACACCATGCAAACATGCTCGGATTATGTAAAGTGGGCTTGATGCCATTTGAGCAGGCCGGGACCATCAAAGGACGACGCTTGTGTGTGTGTATGTTTGTGTTGTGTGTGTGTGTGTGTGTGTGTGTTTGTGTATCTATGTAGCGTCTGCAAAGCCCTTGCTGCTGCTGCTGCTGTAAAAGGACAAGATTGGATGGGATTCAATTCCCCCGTGGATAACAAAATGCTGCACGGTCTCGGTGTCTCACAGGCTGTTAAATACTCCTCAGATATTTTTTGGCAACAGTTGTAGGGTCCTTGTCACAACTCTCAGAGGAAACCCAAGAGCACATTTTAGTTTCCAGCGTCAGTGACACTTAGTTTCACCTCAAATACAGTTAGACGACATATAAAGAGCGAATTCAGCAAAACATCCTGGTTTGACCAGAGAAGGAAACAAGTCGGCTGCCTGAGTGTTTGAATGAAAGAGCTGTTGACATTTGAACTCTGGCAGAGGAGGAGGAAGAGGAGGAGGAGGAGGGCGAGGTGCACCGGTCCTCCTCTCAAGAGTATCTGGTTTCTGGTTGGCTACGCGTCTCTGGAGCTCAGGTTTCTGACGGGGTAGCTTCACTATGTTCGTACCACAAGCTCAGAAGACTCTTTTTATTCTCTGTGAAACACCTCGCGTTTGTAGAGAGACATTCTGCATCCTTATAATTAATATTGTTATCTTGAAATCCACATTTAGTGTCTGGTTATATGGAAGTATAGCACACAGGCATTACAGGCCCGCTTCATTACATGAGATGACTGTTTGTAGTGTGTATTTAAATCATCCCCTGCTCTACATAATCCCCCATAATGACTCCGACTAAAGTGATCTGTCTGTGTATGTCTCTCTCATAACAAGGATTAGTGTGTCCACAGGTCAAAGGTCAGTGTGACATCATGCAATGATTCGGATGATATCCTTTGTGCAGACATTGATATGGTTTTTGATTAACATTTTGGGCAGAAGTAACATAAATTGCAAGCTGTATATGATAAATGTCAGTTGAGTGTTGTGAATGATGAATGGTCGACAGTTTATTATCAGATCAACGCTGATTAAAATAAAATGTGAATCAAGTTTATCAAATAAATTGAAGATTTATCGCTCTATTTTTTAATTCACATTAATTTTCATCACTTCCCTTTTCTTCAATTACTCCTGATTTTTCGTGCGTTATCCTACGATGTCCAGCAACAGCGTTGTCTAGTTTGACCGTTTGGTCGGAGTATGCGAGTGATTGACACCTGCGAAGAGACGGCAAAGCTCCAGCTCGGCTCTGATTGGTTGTTTTCCTCCGGTCTGTGAAATCTTGCAGATGCCATTAGGAGCACTGGAAGACACAGAGGAACATGCTTTTTTTCATATTACCTGTCTCTACTGTCAGGATATAGTGACCGTTTCATAAAAATAACTTTTTTTTTAATCATATTTGCTCCGTTTCTACCCACTGCAGCTTTAAGAAAACATCTTTGTTTGGTACAGATCCCTGCAGAAACCCCGTTTTTCAATGAAAATGAGAATGTTGTAAAAATTATCATTCCCTCTGATATCGAAAATTACATCGCAATTGCAATATCTGTCAAAATAATTGCAATAAGATATTTTTTCAAACTCAGGCGGTCCTACTCATCAGTTATCTCACACGCTGCAAACACTCAAGTCTTTGCCACAACAACAACGACTGTTTCCAACATGCTGAACAGACGGAGAGATGGAGGGACGGAGAGCTGAGATTTATAATCACACTATTTCGCACAATAAAAACAAATCACAGTTTAACATGAATCCAACCCGACCAGCCGCGGTTCTTCATTAAGGAGCAAATCACAAACTGTCTGGTCTACACGGGGTGAATGTTTCATTTCTTTTTGTTGGAGGAGTATCAGGACGTTGACACCAGAACATCACCAGGAGGCACGTCCCCATTGTGCTGCTGAATTTAATTAGCAGTTTTGCTGCTAATCAGCAGGGGAGCCGAGAGACGCACAGCGGTTATATCAAAGTGTGCCACTGGTGACGAGGAGTTAGAGGGCCAGACGTCTTTGGACTACAAATGAGCTTGTGGGAACTGAAGCCTGGGGAGTTGGTTGCAAACAAACCACAGTGTATCTCTGCACGCGTGCATCCATCACGAGCATCACGCCGGCGTTAATCAAAGATGAACTGCTTCTGTATTCAAGCTACAGTAGCTGGTGTATCTCAATGATAATGAAGAGGCACAATTTAAAAAAAAACAAAAGGGAAAATCATGTGATGAAAATTCAGCCGCGAGTGCCTTTAACTGAAGACCATATCTACAAAAATGATTTGTTTTTGTTTTTGTAGATTATGTTTAATACTTTGCATGGATTGTTCACTGTACTGTATATAAGATATATGATTATTTATGAGAAAAGGTGACCAGGTTTGGCCATCAGGACTTTTTGGAAATAGACTTACATGCACGATGAGCTCATGCTGGCAGAGTTTATGTTACCTCGCCTTGCTTTATCTCGCGTTTATGACTGTTTACCTCATTGATTCGTCAGTCTTTCATTTCTATTGATTTAAGAGGCACTGTTATAAAAACACTTATATTAACAGCATTTATATAATAAAGGGTAGAATGAGAAACTGTTGATGTCCTCCATTAACAAACACACAGGCTGTATTCAAAACCTCATACTATACTAGTAGTACGTACTGATGTGGCCAACATGTAGCATGCAGTATGCAAACAAAAGTAAAATCTACAGTATGCCAAAAATACCCAGATGTCATACTGATTTGGAAAAAATCTCCGGTATGCATCGGACCATTCGCCTAGTGTATCCCACAATGCAAAGCGTTGGAACGGTACAGGCTACGGTTACAACAACAGCAGCCAAAAACAGCTAGTTTTTTACATTTTTCGTAGCTATTTCATCACTAAATTCACTTCTGATCATTTTTGAGGCGAAAAATCAACTGTGTAGATTTTAAATATTGACAGTTTTACAATATTAGATGGCGAATCGAACATTTGCTCCAACGTTTTTGGAGTTTAGAAGGCGGGAGCTCTCTAGAGACCGGTCTGTAGACGAGGGGATTTTAGTTCCTTGTTGACGGATAGTTTGTTTAAATATCACAACACAAATGTCCGTTATAAATTAACGGGAACCTGTGATTATCGGCCTTTTTGGAGTTGAAAAGCTCCACAATCGCCCACGGGCGTAGCTCGCTCGCTAGCTCGCTCGCTTGCTCGCCAGCCGGCCAGTGACGCTCACAGAGCGGCTACAGAGCAGCAGAGTGGCGAGTGAAGAGGAGAGGGAAAGAGCCGCCTCTGACGGGGCAGAGAGATTCCTGCTGAGACAACATATCACTCTAATATCTGGAGGGAGATCAGTCCACTGTTTAGTTGCTGTAACTGAAAAAGCAGTTTGAGTAAATGTTGTGGATCAATGTTTTATATTTCCTGTGTCCCCTCGTTGATGATCCTGTTCGTCTGACTTCACTATGAGCTGTTAGAATAAATAGTTTAAACCTGCAGTATCTTATAAAGTTAACAAACAGAACATAAACAACAAAATCAAAGTTGTATTTTTTGATGATATTGCAATAGTGGTAAGAGTTTGTATTTTTGTCCAGAGCTTTAAGAGCTGGTTTAAAGGCTAAAGCCTGGTCTAGCATACTGCAAAATAAATCTCCTTAACCGTTTCATACTGCATACTACTGAGGAACGCAGTATGTACTGTATACTGCATACTGTGTTCGTCAGTAGTATGTAGTAGGCGGTTTCGAATACAGCCATACTGTATAAATGCACCCTTGGAAACCAAAGATAAATGCTGTAAACTAAGTGAGATAAACAAGTATTATCTGAGGAAAGCAGGAGCTGTAGATTTCTCTACAGTAGTTGTAGCAGAGGGGGTCCAGAGGAGAGGGCAACATGAACACTTACCTAATTCTCTGGAGACAGGAGACACTGCAGCATTCTCCCCAATCTTAGACATTGCATCAAAATACAACTTTCCCGCCAGGATCATTGCTGGGAAAACGATAAAATGACCATTAATATCGGATCCCTAATGCATGTTGACCATTGAACAACAACCTAAACCTTTACTCTGCAGCCACCTGTTAACGTTCTAGTAACAAGCATCTCTAAGTCATTTATTAAATGAATGCTCACCAGCCACTGATTTCTCATAGTTCTTGCCCAGGTTACACAGATTCCTCAGTCCTGGGTTGAACTGGTCCATCACACTCTGGGGGGGCGGAGACAGAAGGAGACACAGTTAGTTTTTGAATTGTTGTGTTGTTGAAACACTACTGACTCAACCGGTGGGTGACTGCCCACCTAACTGGAAGGACGACAGACACACAGACGCGTTAAACTCTGTTGGCTATTCATTAACAGGAGCTACGACCTATGACCTTTTACGCAAAAAATCACACGCATACCACGCAAGCAG